>NC_140223.1:26321343-26621343 GCF_951802725.1 Rutilus rutilus
AGTGAAAGAGTTATGCATTTAGAAAGTAGCTTTTATATGGTAATAACTTTAAACCTACCAAAAGACTAAGCTTAAATAGTTTGGTGTATGCGCATTTTGGACTGAAAAGAGTAAAGAGAGGCCTGTCATGCGAGTAGAGTAGGATCTCTCGACTTCGAGTGATGGTTAATGGCTGGAGAGTGTGAAGGAGGAGAGGTTCCCTGACAGCTGGCGGCCCTGCAGGAGTCAGTGGCTCCACATGGGGCTGCGGGTACTGAAGAGGTTGCCGGAGATCTCAGCAGGGAAAGGAGGCCTTTCTAGTACCGCTGGGCTTTATCTGACTACTGGCCATACCACAGGGACCAAGTGCACATCGACACCTAAAACTCAACTACAGCTCTGTTGTGTGCAAGTGATCTGTGTTTCACAACAGTCATCAGTGCACATGTATAACACTCATTCTCTTGTACAGTAAGGGCTTCCCTGTGGAATTCTGCTCCAGTAAGGCCCTGCAGATGGAGAGCAGCATCTGCCAACTGAGTCTAAGAGATGCAACACAGGTAATCAGATGACAGCAAGTCCTGGCACGTCTACAAACATGAATGAGACTGAACCATAGAGGATCTGGCGGATGGCCATCGATCTGAAATCAAACGCAATGGGGTCTTCCAATAAACCCACTAATGAAAGGGAGGTTGTTGTGATTTCTATATTTTATACACTTGTGTTCAAAAGTTTGGAGTCAGTCATTTATTTTAATTAAATTAAATTGATCAAAAGTGACAGTAAAGACAATCATAACGCTACAAAATATTTATATTTCAAATAAATGATGTTTGTTCTTACTTTCTATCCAGAATCTGAAAAAAACACATTGCTAATAATAATAATAATAGTAAGGAATTGAGCACCAAATCATCATATTAGAATGATTTCTGAAAGATCATGTGAGTAATGATGCTGAAAATTCAGATTTGACATCACAAAAAAAATATGCTAAAATAAGTTATTTTAGACTGTAATAATATTTCACACAATTACTGTTTTACTGTATTTTGATCAAATAAACAAAGCCTTGGTAAACATAATAAACTTCTTTAAACATAAAACATTTTAAAAAATATTACCAATATTACCCCATACTTTTGAACAGTATTGTACTTTATTTTGAAAGATGGCGGTCAAAGTCCAAAATGACAAAAAACACCATAAAAGTATGATAAAAGTGGTCCATGTGACTTATAGGTCAATTTTAACTCTTTAAAAAAAAAAATTCTGAACAATGAAATTGAGGTCCAAAACAACACTGGACCCCATTGACTTTGGGGTACCCCTAACGGACCCCAACACTGAGGCATATATCAAATTTGGTGTTTCAATGATTAAATAATATCATTCAGGTTTGGAACAACATTATGGTGAGCATATGAGTATATTTTGAATGAACTGCGGTCTGTGGTTGGAAAAATACCTGACTACATGGTTGTGCAACGTGTGAGATCATCTTCTAACATTAGGTATGTGAAGTGCCAAACATCAGGTGGAGTTGTCTGCTATTTCTGTGTGCAAGTAGTGTGTGAACATGAGGAGGTGGATGGAGCTGGGAGGGGTTTGAAAGTCCAGCAGGGATGGGGACAGGGCCACAGGTGAGATCTCAATAAATTACACTCTGAAGTGGTCATTAATTATAGATGACATCCCAGTCAGACCAGCTATTTTATTTGAAATGAGGAGCAGTGTGCATAGCGCTGGTGCCCTGGGCCCTGGTGCGATGGCTTACGTGTGTGTGAGATCGAGAGAGAGAGAGCAGTGGGTCAAACAGTCTTAGCTCCTGCATTAGCTTTTTGATGAGGACCCTCATTACGCTAAACGGCCCTCTATGGTTCAGCCTCCCTCCGACTTGAAGAAAGGTTAAACAGAGAATAATTAAAGATGACCGCCTCCGGCTGAGCATGTCACCCTTAAGGAGACACTCTGGTCAGCGGTAGGCTGTTTCAAAGACGGCTCAGTAGAGCTCAAGCGCTCCTCCCTGGTCAGTATCATACGGCTAAAATAAATCACACATTAATAACACTTGGCGTGAATGTGGAAATGGCTGCAATGCAATAATTAACAACTAAAAGCCTTGAGCAAGTCTTTAAAAATTGTACAAAATAAAACAAAAAGTTTAGGGTCGGTAAGATTTTTTTATGTTTTTGAAAGAAGACGGCACTTCTTTGATCAAATACACAGTAAAATTGTAATACTGTGATATTATTACAATTTTAAATAACAGTTTTCTATTTCAATATATTTTAAAATGTAATTTATAGCAAAGCTGAAATTTTGCTCAGACAATTCGTATTATTATCATTTTTGAAAATAAATTTTTTGTGGATTCATTGAGGAATATAAATTTTAAAAGAACAGCATTTATTTGAAATTGAAGTAATAAATATCAAAATCAAAATATTACATTTCGGTTACACTTTATTTTAAGATGTCATTGTTACAGTGTAATTATAAATTTAAGAACTGAGTAATAATAATTAACAACACGTACTTACTATAGGGTTAGGGTAGGATTAGGTTTTGGTTTAGGGTTAATTGCATGTAATTATGCATAATTTACTCTTAGTACTATGGTAAGTACATGTAACATATGTAACAAGGACACTGCTTGTCTGCATCAAACATTGTAACAGGCTTTCAAACGGCATTGTTGTTTTTTTTAGACGGGAGTGATGATTAATACCAACTTAACAATTTTACTACGGTATTGTGGTGGAAAACGCAATCACACGGTTATTTCTGAAGGAGACAACCACACATTTAAAAAGACAGCACACGTAGTGTAATAATAAAGTTCCCAAAGCCGAAGACAACTGAGACACTTTCTTTTCTCCTTTTTCTCATCATCTTGAAGACAGAGATTATCTTGGAAGCGCATGAATGATCAGCGATGAGAGAGAAAGTGTACTTTAACGAGTCCACGCGATGCTGCCACACTGATTGTCTGCTTTTAATCCTCGACCTCATTATCACCCTCTGGTCTTACTCCAGCAGTAAATTAATCTATCTGCAAAGTGTCAAATCTTCTCACTTTCCTCCTGGTAATCACCCGAGGTGCAAATAAAACTAGGGAGCCGGGTTTGCTCAAGACCCCGCGTCCGTTATCAACAAGACGATGGCGTGTTATAATTAAAAACCAATTGGCCATTGTTGGGTTGCTCATTAAGCCGATCAAATATTTGTGTCTTTGCTAAGGTCAGTGCAATGACATTCAATAACATGCAGTGTTAACAGGAAAAACATGTTAGAGATTGGAAAAGTTGCATGGAGAAAACAGCCAAAAAGTCATGAAAAAGATGCTAATTTCAGTGCAACGTTATATTAAGAAAGAGAAGACTGGCAAAACTGTACCAATGGCCTAACATAGATATGCAGCTAGCCCTATGCTTGCTAGCCTAAAGCAATATGGTTAATGGTCTAAAAACATTTTGTATGAAGTAACTAGGGCTGTACCGATACACCAAACCCACGATTCAGTTCGTATCACAATTTTTGACCCACGATTCGATGATTGCAAAGATGAAGTTGACCATGCTGACTCGCGATCTTCGCAGTAGTGAACGCGCCAGAGAGAAATGCACATTTCATACGGATTACATAAGCAGAGAGCAGTCTGTTTTCTTTCGTTTTGAATTGTTCTGTTTAAAAGTAGACATGTCAAGCTTTCTATAGATATATTTCTCAGGTCTGTGAAGTAGGCTACCTTATAATAATAATTCGTTACATTTATATAGCGCTTTTTCTGAGACCTCAAAGCGCTTTACATATGGAAGGGGGGAATCTCCTCAACCACCACCAATGTGCAGCATCCACTTGGATGATGCGACGGCAGCCATATTGCGCCAGAACGCCCACCACACACCAGCTTACTGGTGGAGAGGAGACACCAGTAAGTATAGCCTACGCTGAGTTTCAGTTCATTTATGAGACGAGCTCCAGTTCACGCGCCGGCGCCTCCGTGTCATGATTATCTATTAATCTATTGTGCATTTCCCTCATATTAAATATAGAACGCATGTGTAGACTGATATTTTTCTAATGTCTGGACTCCTTTATTAAGGGAGTATGGATATATGAACAGACGTTTCGATATATTGGTATTAAATGCATTTTATGAGAATTTTTATTTCAAGTTTTGACTGCAAATGTCACGTCCATAACGCTGGAATTGCCCAATTTTAAAGAATTTATCCTCAACTAGTTTTGTGGTGTAGGTCTACGTATTTTATAATGTTAACTTCAAATAATACCAATACTAATTTAAAGATGCGGTAGCATTGGATCTGGACGGGAAGGATAACTCTGGGAGTTGGAAGGGGTGTGACGCGATTCTGCCTTCTCACACTGTGACACAGGTTTGTGGATCTGAGTGTCACGATTTCGGTTTCATATCGCATATTGTTACAGCCCTAGAAGTAACCAATAATGCACAGGTAAAAAACATTGATCAACTGGACGAAAAACTGGGTTGACTACTCATTCTACAAAACGGGTGGCATTGGTGTCTGATGCCAACTGATGCCGACTTTTATACTACAGACATTTTTTTAGACAAAATTTTGTAAATGGTTCTCTTAACCATACACACCACACACACACACACACACACACACACACACACACACACACACACACACACACACACACATATATACATATATACATACATATACATATATATAAAATGCACCTATCAAACTTGAAATAGCCCCCATTTCATACAATGACCCCTATGCATCAAAGTCCATAAAAAACCCTCCAGCACCTTTAACAGTAAGCAAGATATGCATGGCCTTTGCTTCAGTAATATGATGATATATTAAAACAGTTATATATTTGCAAAAGGTTCCTAGAAAAATCCAACAAAAAAAATCTGCAATACCTTCCTAACTATGATCATACATTATTGAGGGAGAAAAGATACTATGTAATAGAGAGATCTAAACCCATTCTCTCATGTGAATTATTTATCAAATTCAAATAACAGATGGTATAATTTTCTTAAAATATCTTAATCATTATTCAAAAGACACAGTGGTATAAAACGGTTCCTGTACACAGACTCTTGTGTGATCAGAATTCTGTTTGATTATATGTCCCACACAGATCTGAATCAACATCACCAGTAAACATTCGTGCATTCTGTCTTCTGGCCAATCCTGATTTCCTCAAATTAAAATGTTATCTGCTCGCCAGCTTTGAAAAATAGTATCGCACGTAGAAAGTATAATTATCATTTGATTATTAAAAGACTCTCCTGAAGGTCTTGTGTCATCACGGTGATGGAAAAATGATGTCAAACTACCCAAGCAAATTCAATTACCCAACCAATTACTCGCCTGCGTTCGTACTGACTTATTGGGACATTAAATATTAATGGGAGCATGGATATCAAATTTGCTCATCATTAGAAGGTGCACACATTGTGGGCTAATCACAGATGTTCCACATCACTCAGATCCTTTCAGCAAAGAATGAAACACTCCAACACAAAGGAGCACCTACATCTGTTGCTTGAAAGCTCTGCTAGTGCTAAAAGATTAGGAAATAGTACATCTATTTACATTGAGTAAACCTGTGTCACTATATGTTACTCCAATAGCAATATATATGATAAAATAAAGGTGAAGTGTATAATATCTCTATTTAGCATCACTAAATGCAGATGCAAAAGTAATGAATGTTTTCAAACAGGTCTACTATTGGTTAGACAAACAAAAAATCCCGTCCCAAATTTACACCATTGGTTGAGCAGGGTGGCTTAAACAAACAGGACAAAGTATTAACAACACCACAGAGAGCCACAATGTTTAGCCTCTTTAGGGAAATCAATTTATTTTGAGTTGCCTCTCAATATTAAGCCTTAAAAAAATCCATACTAATATTCAGATTGTGGGATTTTCTGTGGGATTAAGTAATCGGATCCTCTAAATTAAGTACTTGTAATTAGATTATATTACGTTTTAAAATACTTGTAATCAGACTACAATTACTATGTCATTGATTACATGATTAAATATTATTCACACAATGGCAGTAAATCATTCAGAATTTATTGAGTCTCCCTAATTCTTCTTTTTCACATTTGAAATTTTCCTTTCTAAAAAAGCATATCGATTATATCCATTCAGAAAGTCTTCTAGTTTCATGCACTTCATGTTGTTGATGATAAAGAATTGAATATGTTTTCATTTTTCTTAGTATTTTTATATCAATATAGTACAATATTATTCTCTTCAATTCAATTCAATGTGATTAGGTCAAAAGTAATCTAAAAGTATTCAAAAAGTAGTTGAATTATATTACCTTAAAATGTGTAATGTAATTAGGGATGCACGATATATCGGCATCGGCCAATATATATTGATTTTCAATTTTATCGTTATCGGCCCAATAAGAAAATTTGCCCGATATGTTAAAGCCGATAAATATTGGATTATTTCCTTCAGCTGAGACACTTCAGATGCGCACTGTTCAACATGATGGTTTTGAACTGCTTGAAATATGATTGGAATTACTTCAATAAAGGAAAATACGGTAAAGTGCAACAGTCTGTCATATCGGCTACATTAAATTATAATGAAAACATCATTATAATTGTGTGTTTGGGACATGGATTTTAATGGTGAGACTTTTGTTTTTTTTAACCAGTCTCTCAAAAATTATATAAAAATTTGGATTTAGATTTATCGGCCAATATATCGGTTATCGACTTTTAAATATAAAGAATTATCGGTTATCGGTATCGGCCATAATTTTCATATCGGTGCATCCCTAAATGTAATATATTACTTTACTAACTACAATTTTTGAAATCAGTAATGGACTTAATTTCAAATAATGTACCCAGCACTGTATATATATATATATATTATAAGTGTATATTATCATTATAATTAATTAATACATTTTTTATCATACTACATCCTATCCACTACTGGTGCATTTAGTCCTTATAATCTTGAAGGTTGTGGCCTTAAACAATCTTTCTAGATCTCTTAAGCACATATTAACTTCTAGTATCACATTAATGGGATTTATGGGAGGAGAGTAATTAAATGAATCATGCAAGGTGATTTACTAAGGTTTGCGCTAGTCAATTTCCTGGTATTTGCGCCATTATTTAACGACCCAAAAAAAGCATGTCTTAAACCAGACGCTAAATTGAGCTGCTCTTGTTAGATTGTGTTGGTCATTATGGAAATGATCCGGCTGCGTCAGTGTTCATTAACGTGTGCGTCATCAGTAGATCATGCGCAGAACTTTCCACTCCCATTGGCACTTTTATGTGATTGCGCTCTCACGCTAATTTGCCCTGTTTAGTAAATCTGGCTCTAAGATGGTTATTCTGCTCAAGATCAGATTTTGGGATCCATAACAATACAATCCCACATCTTCATCTAAATTTAGGGAAGTAAAAGCATGGCAGGAGTTTCGAAAACACACCAGGGCAATAAACCCAGCAGACACGCTGGCGAGCTTACAGAACGAGATGACAGACAAAACAGTGGGAGTTAAGATGCAGTGTTGGTGAAGTGTCTGCTGTTGACACAGAGACAGAGAAAGAGCGGTACCTGCTGTTAAACTTTTCTGGATGTTTCTCTCTCATAATGTGGAATCGATGAGCGATGGATGCATCCTACAAAAAGAGAAAAAAGCAAATCAGATCAGTTTTTTATGCACACCGTTATACCGCCATCAATGTTTCGTGAGCTTCTGACAATGCTTCGTTAGGGGCCTTTGACGTATTAAACTCGTGTGTCATATTCTCTCATCATCTGCTGTGCATCTGGGTTTTAAAATCTTGAATTTGACAAAACAGCTGTGTGAAGATGAAAAGACAACAGATTGAGGATTGCATTGAATGGTTTCATGATGGTTTTATCACGGGCCATTAGCTATAAACAAAAGCCCCGCGTCAGAGACGTCGCAGACAAGAGACGTGTTTATTTTAAAACCAGATGAATGTATTTTAAAACCCGACAAAAAAACTCAATTCCTTTCCCCACACAACATCAGAGCACCAATTACAGGCCTGATCTCCCTTCCACGTGACTGGAAACAAGTTTGGGCTCCATGCATATGTATGCGTGTTAACAGATAAGGTGTTTGCGATTCTTTGCTGGGGTTCTAGCCAATGATGATGAGTATTGACAAGAGGACTGAACACGTGGTTGGGCTAATTAATCACACACATATACAGGATGCTGCAGCTCTGCTGGCGCCTGTCAGAGATACTCTTCCAATCTGACATCTGCGGGTTAGAGGTTCAGATGCACTTGCATGCGCCATGCATGTACTTTGTGTACTGTAAATGTTTTGTTGCTATGGTGATGTATGGAGACGGTGGTTGGAATGTAAACTGACTATATGTCCTGATTGAGAAATGTAGATTCTGAAGGCCTGATAATTTGTAAGGACAAAAGGGAGAAGCAAGACAAACTTGACACTTTACACACCTTATAGAAGATATGCAGATTTCATTTAGCAGGTGCTGAAGGGGTTAAGAATATAATTAATCGTTATAGACAGGGTGTAAAATAAACTTTTTTTTTCTACACACATGACAAGTGAATTGAGAAAATGTGCTATATTTCTGAATGGCCACGAAACTGTATTTTTATCATTTTTTTAAAGTTACATTTTTGTTGACATATTATTGAGATGTTGAATATTCACAGAAAACAGCAATATGGCACAGAACTGTTTGACCTATGATGAATACAGTGGGACATTTTCTGATGATTAACCAGTTACACAAAACCATTTAAGTGAAAAGTAAAATATCCACAACATACAGGAAAACGGATTAAACATTAAATACAGAAACTTAATTGTCCTACTTTACCAGTTTTCTCCCTTTGCTGATTTTAGACCTTGTATTTTTGCTAAAAATGTCTCGCATGTTATTGAGTAATAATTAGGGCTTGACATTAACACCCGCCAAATGCGGGTGGATTTCAGCAGCGGCGTGTAACGCAGTCACTCCTACTTTAATTTGATATATTATAGCCTATATACATTTCTCAATTGTAGTTTTTTAAAAAGCCATCTGAAATAATAAACTAAGTGCAATGTAGTGTTGTCAAAAATATCAATTTTGGAATTATAAACTAAGTGCAATGTGGTGTTCTCAAAAATATAGATTTTTCAATACATATCGATACTGAAATATCTGAAACACTTCCCATACTAATATTCCACAGAATAGATGCACGATACCAGCTGCACTTTCTCTGTCTCTTATGATCTCTCTAGGAGTTGACACACAAACCAGCCTCCCCTCACTCACTTGTTTCATTTGCTCCGGGTGAATATTGTTGCTGTTACAGGGCTTGAATTTAACCGCGCATAATTCCTGCAGAGTTTGTGCTCACACCCAAAGTGTGTGCACATAAAGCCGGTTCTCAGAACTAAATTGAGTTCTTTTTTGCTGCTTATTGTGCTTAAAGTCGACATGAAATCAAAATTGACCCTATTTAATTTGTTAGCGCATATTACTAGTCTTGTGGTGAACAATTAATCCAAGCAAGTTAATACACAGACATTTTTTTTTTGCCCAGGTAATTTTTTATCAAAATCTGAAAAGTTACATCCGATCTGGAATGGCGTTCCTTGTCTGATGACGTCAGTTTGACGGCTTGGGTTGAAATGCTTAACCACTCCCCTCAAACAGTTAGTCTGCTTTGAGTGGAGATGGAGAGGAGGAGCACTAAAGTAAAACCCTGCCCTCTGTTCAATAATCCGTTTAGCTTGGAAATACGTCAAAACACTGGAGAAAAGTCGTTTGCATCTTCCGGTTCACGGGGACTTTAAACAGTCAAATGCACACAAAAAATGGCGGTCTTGGCGAGTATGTTTTAAGTGAACGTAAACAGTTGAGAAAGGAAATGCATGTGTAACAGTACGATGGATTTGTGCGTCAGGCCTTAAAGTGACAGCAGCCTAATATACCTATAATATTAAAAATATCTACACATATATGGCAGTTTTTCCCCCATGGTACCAATGTCAAAATTGTGGCCAGTGAAAAGCTAGTAACTTTGGAAAACCACTAGCCACAGTGGCTGGTGAGCAAAAAAAAAAAAGATAATGTCAAGCCATGGTAATAATTATTATTTATTTATTTTTATTTAAAAAAAGATTTGGCTTCTTTTCCACTAAAGTAAAATTAGAAGATGTGTGACAGTCACTGAGGTTTTTAATACATGTCAAAATCAAACACTTAATTGGATTGAAAACTGGTAAGTTCTGCGCATGTGCAATGACGTAGAAATAGCGTAATGACGTATGACGCACATAATGGGTTATTGTTGTTGAATATAGTTTAAAAAACTATATATTTCTTTTATTGAATAAAAAATGTATTCAATAAAAGGGTTCACTGTTTAGAAGATTTGAGTTCAATTTCCAGAATATAGTTTAATAAATGACTGTAGTGTCATTCTAAACATTTCTTTCTACTCATTGTCTGTGAAGTGGTGTAGATCAATAGTAAGCCTGCTTTTTAAAACAAAGAAAAGAAGCGATGGCAGGATGATGGTTAGTATACGGGTCATCTCAATCAGCTCTCTAGTTCAGTAGTAGTCAGGGCACTGATCAGGGAGTCGGCCATTTTAAGGGCTGTCTCAAATCTGTCTCTTCCAGTGTACTGAAACGTTCGCTCCCTAAAATGTCCCACAATGCACCATAAAAACCAGGGAGCATCGATGCTCACTATGTTCCTTTAACGGGAGTTCTGAAGCACAAAATAAATCACGTGAGCCAACTCACTATACATAATGACACGCGATTATTTAATAATATTTAAGCATAAACATACATCATTAGACAGGTAATGAACATAATCTAGCGAACATTTATAATTTATTTACAGCTGAAATGTTACATCTATAAGAAACAAGCAAAGTTGTCATGTGGCAAGAAATAGAGTCATCAGTGTCCCAATGTATAGTGAATCAGGGTCCTTACTGTCCTTACCAGTGCCTGAATTAGTGTACACGATATACTGGTTCACGACCTAGAAAGCTAGGGAGTTAATTGAGACGCACCCTACGTCAACGGCGGGAAGCTCTGTGTATTCATGCAGTGTGCGCATATCCAAAGACCAATTCCAATGTGAAGCTTATGACAAATGTGCACATCAACCCGATCACTTTATTCAGTGTTTATTCAGTGTTCGGATTCATTCCATGCAAACGTGGCTAATGATGCTAAAATGTATGGAGGGAGATCACTGTACAAAATACAAAAGCATGAGTGAACTTGGGTGTGCTCAGAGATAAAAGAAAAAGAAAAAGACTTGCAGAAACTTTCTCTTATACCTCCCTCTCTTTCCCCCCTAGACCCAAACACACTCATAGGACCATTTGTGAATCCAGCCCCTCCAATGAAACCACCTCCACACAGAAGACCCCCTGCTAGCTCACTGCTGAAAAATGTTTTAGTGGAAGCCAAAAAAATCAATTCCTTTACTGTTGACATCTTTTAAACCCGCTGTTAGTTGCAGAGCAAAGGGAGGCCCGGGGTCCCACCAGGCTCCGTTTTCTTCAGCGCAGAACAAGAAGAAAGGTAAAATGACAGGTGTATCTAAAAGATTGTATTGCTCTTTTCTTACAAACTACACAATATATGAAAACATGAGAGCAAAGGCACGGTCTCCCCTCGGCCTGGCTCTGGTTTGATGCCCGGCGCTGAAACCAAGGAGCTTTCAGAGACGTCATCGCATCCGGCGCCCATGAAGGAGACACCAGATTTCCTTTCATTGACTCGAAAGTTAAAGTTGCAGGCTTGCAGCAGTCAGTCACTCGCTATCTTTCATCTGCCGTTGTCCACCCCTCCTCAATAATTACCACTGCAAAACTCTCGTGACCAAATTAATAAAGGGACATGTGTAATGTTCTCTCATAGTTCACCATTTAGTCCAATTACGGCTTGTCCAGGCAGATGATGTGCCTTCACCGGGAGAGTAATGACTTTGACATGAGCGCAGGGTCATTAGGAAACAGACTACATTATCTTAGGCGATCCTGTGTGATTAGGGACTGTCTCTAGCTTCTGGCTCTGACCGAAATGATAACACCCCCTGTCTAACAGAGAGGGATATTTCAACTTTGGTATTTAAATGGTACCTAATTACCCAAAATATCACTTGACAGGGTGATCAGTCAACGAGACAAGCGTTAATATGAAGAACAGCTTTGATTTGAGAGAGTTTTTGTTGATGCGTTGCAGATGACAGACATTTCTTATACCAACTTTGTTAGTCTTTGGATTTTACGTTTTTTATAAAAGATTTTGTATTTCTTTTATTCATCAACACTTTGAAAATATGAGAAATACATTTCTGCGGGTTTTATTTTTACTTAATGCTCTTACATAAAATATGTCCATGTCCAATTTCCATTTTGTTTAGGGTCCAATTTAGGGTTTCACTATTAACTACGACTTTTGCCTCAAACTCCTAATTACGGCTTATTAATAGTTAGTAAGGTAGTTGTTATGTTTAGGTATTGGGTAGGATTAAGGGATGTAGAATATGGTCTTGCAGAATAAGGCATTAATATGTGTTTTATAAGTACTAATAAACAGCCAATATCCTAGTAAAATGCATTTTAATAAGCAACTAGTATATAGTGAGAATTGGACCCTAAATTGTTACTGGAATTTGGTAACTTAAACGACTTAAAAGTTGAAGAACTTGTTCAGATGCTGTGTTACCCTTTTGTGTTTTGTTGCAAATGTCTTAAATTACCTCTTTCTGCTAAAATGTTCTTGCACCATCTTGTCTGGCAACAGCTGCATTTGTTGGCTGTTTAGTTCCTACAGTTCATATACATAATTACGGAAGACACTGTTTTTCATTTGCATAATCTGCCAAGTAATTATGAGCACGACTTGCTCTGTAATCTCTATTGGTTTTCAGTTGTTTTCAAAAGGAATTTGTGTTTTCATGTAAAATGTGATAGGAAAAATATCACTTGATCCCACTGAGATTTGCACTTCTCTTTAATCCAAACAAACAACTAAATTTGTCAACGCATTGAAATTTTAAATTCATTATCACAGTGCAGAATATATTGTAGCCGAATGATTACTGAGACAGAGACCTGTCTATCTGTCTGTCTATCTATCTACTGTATCTGTCTGTCTGTCTGTCTGTCTATCTATCTATCTGTCTGTCTGTCTGTCTGTCTGTCTATCTATCTGTATGTCTGTTTGTCTCTCTATCCACAGTATCTATCTATCTATCTATCTATCTATCTATCTATCTATCTATCTATCTATCTATCTATCTATCTATCTATCTATCTATCTATCTATCTATCTATCTGTCTGTCTGTCTGTTTGTCTCTCTATCCACAGTATCTATCTATCTATCTATCTATCTATCTATCTATCTATCTATCTATCTATCTATCTATCTATCTATCTATCTATCTATCTATCTATCTATCTATCTATCTATCTATCTGTTTGTCTCTCTATCCACAGTATCTATCTATCTATCTATCTGTCTATCTGTCTGTTTGTCTCTCTATCCACAGTATGCATCTATCTATCTATCTATCTATCTATCTATCTATCTATCTATCTATCTATCTATCTATCTATCTATCTATCTATCTATCTATCTATCTATCTATCTGTCTGTCTGTCTCTCTATCCACAGTATGCATCTATCTATCTATCTATCTATCTATCTATCTATCTATCTATCTATCTATCTATCTATCTATCTATCTATCTATCTGTTTGTCTCTCTATCCACAGTATCTATCTATCTATCTATCTATCTATCTATCTATCTATCTATCTATCTGTCTGTCTGTCTATCTGTCTGTCTATCTATCTATCTGTTTGTCTCTCTATCCACAGTATCTATCTATCTATCTATCTATCTATCTATCTATCTATCTATCTATCTATCTATCTATCTATCTATCTATCTATCTATCTATCTATCTATCTATCTATCTATCTGTCTGTCTGTCTATCTGTCTATCTATCTATCTATCTATCTGTCTGTTTGTCTCTCTATCCACAGTATGTATGTATGTATGTATGCATGTATGTATGTATGTATCTATCTATCTATCTATCTATCTATCTATCTATCTGTCTGTCTATCTATCTATCTATCACAGACTTGTTTTATGTAAATGTGAACACTGTACAGAATGTTTTATAAATCAATACTGATTTATGAAATGACATTCAATGACATCAATGACATCGACTAACATTTGTCCAAGCATGTCTCCCTCATTACAATTTCTTCTTTTTTTTGAGATGTGTACAAATCTAAAATAAAACAGAGCCGTCAAACCTGTAAATGTCAATTACCGTATTTCCCTTGACATTTCTGGATAATGGCTGACATGCGGTCGCCGTAATAAGCATCATTAGATTTCAGACGGCCCGAGATGCATCAACACACGACGTGTTTGATCGCCGTTCGGTAAGACGAGAACCGTGTAACGACTATGGCATATTTCATTCCCAATTGGCAAGCTTTGCTCCTCACTGCAGTGATGAGAGATGGCTTTGTTAATGTAATAGATGCTCTTGGCATTTCAAAAAGCACTCAGCCCTCTTGATTAGCTCATTTAGTCTTATTACTTAGGGGCCTTATTCACTTCTTCATTCATAAACTCCACTCACAGTCATCACATACTGTATCATTGTTAATAGACTAGACCAGCACACCGGTCAGACGCGTATAAAGCGAGTCCCTCTCTGTTTATTGGGAGGGAAAGAGTACAAGTATGCTGATTGTTAAGGGGTCACATGGGGTCTTCACATCCTCAAATACAACTTTAATTCGTTCACTCACCACGCCAATAGAGAAGTAATTGTTCACGATGCTGTACGGGACTGGATCTCCTCCTTCATCTTTGTCTAGGGGAGTGATGTCAATCTTCCACCTGTCCAACATCACTTCAGTACTGTTCTCAATGTCCTTGAGAATCTGCAGAAGACTTTCTCCAACGTAGCCTGAAACCCAAAGGTCATATTACAAATTAGGGTTTGGCTCTATTGAGCACCAGCTATTTAAAGACAAGAAACTGACAAAATAGTCATATTTTGATCTAATTAGTCATGAATGAGTAAAACATCTGTGAAAATACTACAGTGATAATATATGAGCGGTTTCCCAAGAGCTGATTTGCTCATCAATCCACAGTGCGAATGTAGGTTTAAGGATTCCCACAAAGTTTTATTCGTGCAGCAAATTAAAATATTGAAAAGACTTTAATTACCTCCACCCCAGCGCAGGCACCTTGCGAGGTCATTTCCTGTGCCGAGAGGAAGTACACACACAGGAGGATTCTGTTCATAGTTGGATTTATCTATGGAAATAAACAGAATAGAATAAATAGAATATATATACATATATACACACACACACAAGTTATATATAACCAGCAATATTTTAAAATGTATATGATGCTTAAAAATGTAACCAGATTTGTAATGTAAAACATTTACATAAACCTACATCAACACAGGAGAATACGTTTCTAAATATGCTAATTATTGTTCATCCCGATTTCAAAATATACGTTTATACCCTCGCTTTGATTTTATGTATTTTAACAGTGTTGTTTAATAAAATCAAATGATAACTTGCTTTTGATACTTTATTTGAACCAATTATTATTGCCTCATTGTTATTATATATGTATGTTAAGTAATTTTAATGGCTATTGTTCACTCGATTAATAAGTGTTCTCATGAACCCAATTTCGTGTATCATCTCATCTTGTGTATTGTCATACCCCTAAAAAAACGTAACTTTCCAACAAAAAAAAATTGTGGCCAGTTAAAATGCTGAGTGGCTAGTAACTATATACACACACACACAAACATATACATATACAGTATACTGTATGTACAAACTAGAGTATATATGTATGCAAATCTGTGTATGAATGAATAATGGAATAAATGGCAATGTCAAAATACAGTAGTTCTTTTCTGATACGCTCCTCTGAAAGCATCCAGTCTATTACTCGGTCTTTGTTTTGATTGATCAAAAAAAAAATGGAGGCAATTTTTGACTAAATGAGGAAACAGTCATCTAAAAAAATAAACATAAATAACCTTCAGAGACTATTCTTCAGATGATATAAATAATATGCCATTTCTTGAAGAAAGATAATCATCCTATTTGCCCCGAAAATACAGATACGAATGTAATAGCTTCAGTTCTGTGAAAAATAAGTATTTGACTATTCCGACAAATATAACAAAATCACTTCTGTATAAAAGAACCTCTGAAACAACAACAAAAGCCTTTTTTGCAGCAGATGTCATTACGTTTAGAAGTTTAACTTTAGCTTGCTGTTTTTATTATATCTATAATGAAAACTTCCTGGATTTCATTTACAATATGGTAACAGTATGGAAGCCCAGATCCACATGAATCCAGCGTTTAATTGCTCTAATGACCAAGGGCCAAAACAAACAATAAGTTGAAAAATGTGTGTGTTTTGGGTTTCAATTTTCACATCATCTGAACTCACCTATTACATCAAGAATCCATCCAACGGTCCCATCTCCACCACAGGCCAAGACTCTGAAGTCTGGAACATCTCGAAAGAAATTTAAGCTGAAATGAAAAGCGTTAACCACAACTTTATACTTGTACAACTGTTAAGTCTTGTATATGAATTAATTTAGTGAAAGATAACCACAATAGTCAATAGACACTTTTTCTAACAATAATACAAAGTAAAATAGTAAACTAAAAATATATATTACAAAGAATAATACATTTTATATTTAATAAAAGGATATATTATACATTTTGAAAAATCTACATATACTCAGTTCTCCACCATATTAGACCTGCATTATTAACAAATGCAATGCAAATGCAAATCAATCTTTTCGAAAGCAAAGCCTGTTCAGAAGCTAATCAGATCTACCAAGACAATGTTCATTACGACGTCTTCCGTTCCTTCACAATAATAAAGCTGTAACCGCATGAAGGGACCTTACATGGTAGAGTGGCGTGCAATATAAGACTCTCAATTACTTTACTTATTGGGACATGCAGGCTTGGCAAATCATATTAGACAGCAAAAACAGACGACCAATCGCATGAAAAAAGCAACTTTGAGGATGTTTGAGTATGAAGAAACAAACACTCGGTTTGCTCTAATTGTGTTAGCCATGCCTGTAATTGACAGGACAGCCCGGAGTTACACCTGACAGTCACCTTGACAAAGCAATGTCACATTCTCATCACATGACTACACCAAGTTCATGTGTTATTTCAACAGATGTGACTGTCAATGCATAAAGTCAAAATCTATCTTTTCCACCAGCAGAGAAACGTCAATACATAGGCTACACCTGACCTAGTCAGTAGGACTTCAAAACACCATAATCAATAAGTTCAAAAGCAAATTGGCTGACAAGGTCACTAAATGGTTTCTGGAGAGGATTGCTCAGTGGGGTGCATTTATAAAATTCGAAAAACCTGGGTAAAATGAATCAGAGGCTAAACCATTGGACAGAAATCAGCCTTTAAAAAAAATCCTACAGTGGGAAATATTCAGTGGAGTAAAAAGTGTGACAACTCATATGCATCGATCTCGAAATATTATTCTTTTTTAATCGTGAACCATTTGATTTGTATAACTAATGTAAGATGCTAGAAATCAAATTAATTGAGATTTGGTACAATAATTTTTTAAATGTTTTTGAAAGAAGTATCTGTAACAATTTGTTAACATTAGATAATGTATTAACTAACATGAACTAACAATGAGCAATACATTTGTTACAGTATTTATAAATGTATGCTCACCAGGGCTGCATTTACAGTAAAAATACAATAAAATCAGTAATATTGTGAAAAATTATTACAATTTAAAAAAATTTTTTTTTCTATTTTATAATATTTCAAAATGGAATTTATTCCTGTGATTTCAAAGCTGTATTTTCAGCATCATTCCTCTGGTCTTCAGTGTCACATGATCCGACAGAAATCATTCTAATATGATGATTTGCTGCTCAAGAAACATTTACTATTATTATCAATGCTGAAAACAGTTGTGCAGCTTAATATTTTTGTGAAAACCTTGATACAATAAAAAAATTATAAAAAAAATCAGGATTCTTTGATGAACCGAAACAGCATTTATTTGAAATAGAAATATTTTCTAACATTATAAATGTCTTTACTGTCAGTACTAATCAATTTAATGCATTCTTGTACAAAATATATTCATTTGCTTGTCACACTTCAGTTTAGGGTCCCATTCTCATTATTAACTAACTATTAACTACGACTTTTGCCTCAAACTCCTAATTTCTGCTTATTAATAGTTAGTAAGGTAGTTGTTCAGTTTAGGTATTGGGTGTGATTAAGGGATGTAGAATATGGTCATGCAGAATAAGGCATTACTACTGTATGTGATTTATAAGTACTAACAAACAGCCAATATTCTAGTAATATGCATTCTAATAAGCAACTAGTTAATAGTGAGAATTGGACCCTAAACTAAAGTGTGACCCATTTCCTTTCTTTATGAGAAATATCAATATAAAAATATCAAATAAATAGTATGACTTTTCCCTGCCAACAATTATTTAAAGAATCCTATACATGTACAGAATCAAATCAAATTTCTTTGTAACTCATACTGAATTGTTCTGAATTCACAAAAATGTTATCGATAACCTAACAGTATGAACAGTGAATGAAATCGATTTTCTGTCTACCCAAATATTCACCCCTAGTTAATTTACATGGCAACATCCCACAATAACATTTCCACTTTCTTTATTGCTCTTTAAAATTTCATTTTCAAAATATAGTATCAATGAATATTGTCACAGCCCTCACGGCTGTGCACTTAACTCAAAAGTGACCACATCGCTGGCATACTAATAACAAATTCAGTCAGTGATCACATGGTTGCGTGCATTTGATTGACACCACCGATGGTATGCGTGATCACACAAGGCCCTGAGAGCGGCAACACACTAACACTAACATGAATCTATTATGACCAGCTGACTGTCAGCACTGGACACTTCCACAGCCTGGCTTTGTTCTGTGCAGTGTTTGTGATGGCGGATCTAACCCTTTAATGTCTACATTTGCAGCCAAGACACAGACAGAGATTGTCGTGCATGAATTAGTGCACATTACCATCAAGCAGTGTCTGCATATACAATATATTGTTAACGTCGGGTTGTCGTAACTCTTATGTATGATCATAAACTGAGAATGTGCTGCAACAAAAAGCTAGACAGCTTCTGTTAGAATGCTAAGATACTGCCACTCACCCAGGCATGGGGCCGTTCTTGGCCAGGTTGTAGACTTGACGAGGGTTCAGCAGGTACTGGAACTTTCGGAAGATCCTAGATAGGACAGAAGTTATGAACAAATCAATGACTAGGAAAAATGACATTAAATGTCAATAAAATTATTTTTGTTTTAAAGTCACCATGAAATCAAAATGGACAATTCTAGTTTTTTATGGAATATTACCATATTTATTATACATTTTTTATCTGTGCACATCATTATTATTATTTTTTTATTAATGTGCCCTCATAATCTTTAATCAAAATAACTCCCCTCCCGCTTGCACTGACATCTCTTATCTTCTCTGATGATGCGTTTACAACCTGTCACTCACATGGGATCGGCCAATAGCAAACCACAACCATCAAACCATCCAATCAGTTCCCGATGGACAAAATTAAGTCCCGCCCAACATTTTTTCTTGTTTGAGAAGCTGCTTCACTCAGATATACCGCAATAGGGAAGAAAACTATCGCAACTTGTGCGTTGCCTTACAGTACAGTTTATGGCAAAAAAAATCGTTTAACATGACATATGATTTTTTTATTTTATAAAATACGGTCAAATTTATGGTATTTGGAAGTAAAACTATGAATTAGCGTATAATTTACGGCAAAAAAACAAACAGTTCAAGGACATTTTCAGGATAAGACCCTGTGACATCACATATGTCTATATTTTATAAAAAATAGTTTTGTTTCTTCTTATTTTTGTTATCACTAATGTACATTAGGGTGTTTTTGATACATTTACAGTTATTTCGTTTATGAATCATTGTGTTGCTTTTATTTTACCACCTGTATTAGTACGGTACCGTGGTTATCAGTGCAGATAAAAAGCAGATTTTAGTACCGTATTAACATTATATAACTTAATGAAATGCACTGTTTTAAGTTGTAAAATATACAGGCACCAATATGCTATTCTATAATACCAAAAAAAAAATTATGTATTTTTTACTGTGAATTTCCGACAACAACCGCTGTCAATTTTTTACTGTAAATGTAACAAAACAAAAATATTTTTACAGTAATTTTCCAAAATAAGATGGTTGTGGTTGAATGAATTTGAATAGAAACTAAGGATTTTGTCACCACCTAATAAGATGGATAAAATAAAATATTTGACATCATAGCCATCTCATTCAATGTGGTCCATTAAGAGGAAATGAGATTTGATCTGGATCTTTAGGATGCCAAAGATGGGTTTTGAATTGGAACTGATTTGATTAGATCATTAGATCATCATTTAAGTTGCCAGAAATAGAATAGAAACTTAAAGCAGTTCCATCAACAAATTAATGTAAATCAGAAAATCCATTGAGCTCATGACTGAGGCTGCAAATTTGGTGTCAAACTAACTGCAAGTGACCGATAAATTATACAGATTGACTCAGGATTGTTGAAATACTATATGAAAATACTGTGGCGTCAATTCCTTAAATATGACACCATATTTTACAGTTCTCACCTTTCACCTTGTTTGCCTCCGCTTTTAGGGTTGACGAAAACCAGCAGTGGATGAGTTCCTTCTGAAGAAGTAATCTGCAGAATAAAGTGACGAAAAGCTTTATTACATATCGTAATTTAGATTTTAAGTGGATTTAACTTTTAAATCAGCTGTTGTCCTTCAGGATTCAGATTTTACTGATTTAAAAGGGTACCAAAATTGTTTATCACACAAAACATCCTTAAATCCACACACTTAAATGTATTAACGATGTGCAAAAGTCAGACAATGTGCACCACTACCAATGTTAATTATTAAAATGTCTTTTCTACAAAGCTTTGCTTAACAAATCTTGCCTAATATCTCTCATTCACCATCTAAACCTTCCATTTTTATTTTTCTTAATTATAAAAAGAGGCCTACTACCTAAAGTATAACATAAATGTTGTTGAGCTCAGAATAGCTCTTCATTACAAAAAGTCTTAAGATGTCCCAGCCACGAACACCCACGTCATAAGACGCATCTAGCAAACCTCAGTAATCAGCTCCATATTTAGTCATTAATGACAGTCTTTGACCATGAGTCACTTTTCTGCATGGATGCATGATGATTGTGGGGTTTTGGAGCAGACAATGCACGCACAAACTAATCCAGAGAGTGTGAGTCGTCTTCCGGTGGACAGTGACTCAGATGAAGCGCTTAAAACGGAACCCATCGAAACAATCCCAGCAGGCCCAGGTGAATTAATGAGCCGCCCGTCCGGCGACGAGTGATCCATTACTTCCTCTAATTATAAATAATAATCCTGATTATTACACTGGTTAGCCGCCGCCAGCCAAGATGGATGGCCCAGGACATGATTCGTCTTTTTTCGTTCTGTCATTACTATGCTCAGACAACGCCCAGTCACAGCGGGTCACTGCAGCCTAACTGTTGCCTCAACCAAGTTAAGATCTATGAATGCAAACTAGCTTGCACAAAGTGGGATTTTGAGATAAAATTGTCATTTTGGCCGAAACTTATAATAGTTGATGATTCTTCACTAGGAAGTTCATCATTAACATTATGGGTCACCCTTTATATTAAGTGTCTTAAACAGTACTGAGTATTTATGTAAAAAAATATATATTGTTAGGTATAATGTACTTATTGTGTTCATATTGTATTGCAAAATACTTTTGCTGCTATTGAGGTGGGATATGGGTATAGTTAGGCACAGGTTTGGTGGTATGGGTAGGTTTAAGGGTAAGTAAGGAACGAGTCAACAGTGTAATTATAGATGAACTGCAGAAATTAATTACAGCAGGTAAAGGTAATTTCATGCAGGTATTTAAAATAAAATAAAAAAGTACAATGAAAAACATATAAGTGCACTGAGTGATTTAAATGTTAGTACATAGTTAAAGACATCTAATATAAAGTAGGTCCACATTACGTTAATGGACCTTTTTTATTTATATACTTATATTTCAGTTTCATTAGGGATGAATAATGCACAATATTTCACATATCTGTGGCATATCAGTTACTAAATTATCTTTTCAAATGTACTTGATATGTAATAAATGTAATCTTTAGCCATCTCAAAATGAATATCCATTATGGGAAAACACCTCATACTGTGTATTATAATGTTTTGATGCCTAGATACACTTGTATCATTGGAAACGAATGATTTTAGTTGTTACCTGTTTTATTGTTTATTTATTTATACAAAACAGCAAACTATCTGAATATCCGCAATTTATCCAGTAGGTTATCAGCCATTTCAAATAATTAAAAATAATTAATAATAATAATACATAAAATAAAATATTTTAATATAAGCGCATCCTTAGTTAACATGTAATTTTTAACTGCCTTTTTGTCTTCACTTTAATATTCAATAATGTCCCTAATTAATATGAGATCTTATAAGATGCATGCATAATAATTATAAAATAAATAGCTAAATAAAATGTTTTAGATGCATGTCACCCAAGGACATGTCAACTTCCCAGACAGCATTAGGGAAGCACAGTTTAACTTCAGTTTTGTTTGATATAATCTGCAGTAAATGGACATCCTGCTTTTAGTAACATCCCACTCTACAGTATGTGTGAAAGTGTGAAAGTGTGTCATTCACCTGTAGCCCCTGTCCATCCACTGATACAGAATTGGTCCTTTGTATTTCCCCCCGGCCTCCTGATTGGCTGGAGTCTTTTCTCAGAGTAGACTGTCTCTCCTGCAGTTAAAGGTCACATGTAAACATCTAAAAGAGCTGAGCTTTCTATAACCATCATAGAAATAAGAGATATTACCAGTACAACAGGACATATAGTGTTTGGAGGAAGGATGTGATCCCTCAGTGGTCCGCAGTCACATTCGGGTTTGACGTGTGAAGCGCACTTGTTGTGCAGCTGTTGTGTAGGAGGAGAACATAACTTTAAAACACATCAGACAATTCAACAATATCATTTTATGTACAAACTTACATTACTGAACAGGCCTACATGTTGAATTGATCAAATAAGTATGTCTACTATACAATTAAATGGTGTGCAAGTTTCACAAAAATAACTTTAATAACATGCCTTTAAAAACTGCATTATATTTTCAGACCATAAAAACTATTTGTAATGAGAAAGAAAGTGATAAACTCACAGTAATCTGGCACCAGACACAATGAAGGCCCGTAAGACCCTGGTAACACTTGATGGTTTTGTGACACCTATCACACTTGTTTGGACAGTTTCCCTCAACCCAGAAATGATGCATAATCTACGGTATTCAAAAAAACATTTTGTTATATATACACAGCATAAAGATACAGGCAAAGGAGTATGCGTTTTGATTAAGACTCATCATTGGTGTATTTGGGTCTCTTTTTAAACCAGGTTAATCATGTAATTAGCAATGCTTAGAGAGAGAATTTCTTTCTAATTTCATTAGCTGAAAAGAAGCCCTTGGTCTAAGCCCCGTGGAACATTGGTGATCCAAGCGTGCTGGTTTTTAAACACTACAATTCGACGCACCTCTGTGTTTTTCTTGGATTTGACGTATGTTTTGATGCAGGACGGGGGGGCTCGAGCCACACATCTCTCGTGAACGGTGTACTTACAGACTATGAACCAGACAGACAGAAAATGAATTCACAAAGTAATGTAGAAATGTTTGGATGATTTGTTACTGATTTCTAGTCTATCAATTTCTATCATTTGAAATATTTTAATGTTTATTTTAATTATATTTTAATATTTATACATTTTTAATAATTGCTTATTTAATATCAAAAAAAAAATTTTTTTTTATATATTATTTATTTAAATGATATCTACTTCAAAGTATGAATATATATATATTTTTTAAGTATAGAAATACATACATACACACACACACACACATATATATATATATATATATAAATGTAATATTATCTCACAACCATCTTCAAATCTTTGATTGCATTTGTTTAAAGATGAGATATTTAATACACCAACTTATTTATATTCCAAATGAAAGTAATCACATGATTTTTTACTTGTATTTGTCAATTTGTACTTATCGAATAAGGCAAAAGATAAAAAATAACAGAATCATCTAGTGATCAATGTAATAAATGTTGTGAACTAACAGGAACAGCACAGGCCTTGCTTTCCCAATCCAATCAACATATTCAGACACAGGTTACAATATGCAGGTTTACTAAAGTGCTTCAGTCTCCACACATGCTGCCCGTCATCCTTTACATTCTGCAAGAGAGAGAGAATGAGAAAGACAAAGATGACAGTGAGAGAATGAGAATAAGACATCAATGAGGACTTGACAATGACAATACAACTGTAATGAAAAACATTACAACATTCACATGAAGGCGATTCTGGAATCCTACTGGGATATGTCGTGAAAAGTGTCAAATATGCATCTTTAACAATTTGGAGGTCATGCCAAATATATAAGACACCAGACCCCTAATGCAGCTGTCAAGGCATTTAAAATGAGTGGAGGACTCCATCTAGTGGGTAAGGAGAGTGTAACATCAATTTATCAACTGATGAATCTGTTCTTCTGGCTTAGATGAATGGCTAGATGGAGAGACAGGTGGACTGGATGGATGGATGGATGGACTGACTAGTGGGTAGTTGGACAAACACATATAAATATATAAAACTGAACTGGTAATCACATTTTCAAGTCCCAGCAGCACTAGCAGAGGAATGGTGGTCAAGCCTCCCTGGACCCACTCTTCAAGAGAAACCATCCCGTCACGGTCATAGTCAATCTCCTGCATCATTTCCTCTAGAATCTACAAAAAAAAAAAAAAAAAAGTTAATAATCAGAAAACATGATCACATTCTGAACAGGATCAAATTCAATTTAATCTTACTGGCTTCAGTTCTGTTACGTCCCACTCCAGATACTCTGCAACATGCATCATCTGAGAGATAATGTGCTCCAGTTCCTGTTCAAGAAGAGCAAACTTTCTGCATTACATCACTGCAACTCTACACAAAGATCTAGGCCGCCATTCGAAATCGCATTAACTTAAAAAAATGATTTCTTTGCGTCTGATAAAAAAATTGGGGTTGAGGTAACGCATTACAAGTAACGCAAGCTACGTAATCAGATTACTTTTTTGAAGTATCAAATATCTGAGTTACTTCGACAAATAAGTAACGCAAGTTACTTTGTTTTCCCATTTATTGAATGTGTGCAGAGGCGTTGTGTGCACTGTCTAAACATGATGGTTATTGTCGTTCTAGATTAAATGTGAACAAGCATTTACTCATCTCAGTTGAGTAAAATGTTTGTTTCTTTTAAAAAATATATCTTATATATTTGTTAAAAAGTAAATCTACTAGCATGTTGTTCAGTCCTAGCTAGTACACTGTAAAAAACGATGATCAATAAGTTATGACAGCATATGATTAAAAAATAAAATAAAAAAATCAAGTCAGTTTAATGTAATTAAAGTTGAAATGACTTAAACATCCTAGTTGGTAGAACTTAATTTAAGGCAGCTACTCTTTTTATAGTGCAATGGGCTTTATTAGCTTAAAACGTCCAACCTGTTAAGGTCCACCTTGTTACACACTGCTTCGTAAAAAAGTCATGTAACAGGGTGAAAAGACTCCATAGATTATAGTATATAGCATGAAAGTATGTGATTTTGGATGCAACCTTAGTATAGAGATGCTTAATCTTGCACCACGAGATCTACCTTTTACAAAAATATGTTTTACTTCCAACTTAATCAAACACATCTGACACAGGTAATCAATGTCTTTGAGTTCATTCAAAAAATTACAGAGTCTGAAATCAAACTCAACAGTAAGGAGCAAAACTGAGCATCCATCATTTAGTGTATGAAAACAATTCAGTGTTCAACCACTAGGTGGCGTATTCAGGGGTTTAAAATACACTTAATATTCAATAACACTGCATTATTGATCTGATTGCACTGATACTGTTGGATGAGAATAAAACTTGAACTGAATTGAGTAGCTGAATCGACTGCTTCACAATTTTTGCAACATCAAAACTGTAATTTAATTGAATCAACACTGAACTGACTCCAGCTGAACACTGACACTATTGTCTTCTGTAGAATTAGAATTTAGCTCATATTTAAAGAAGTTTGCATCACTGTTTGTCATTTTCCTGTTTATTACTGTGAAGCTGCTTTGAAACAATCTGTATTGTATAAAGTGCTGCATAAAGAGGGCTTGACTTGACTTAAAACGGTAATAAACTGGAGGGACTGCTGGAAAGATGAGGTCTCACCTTACTGTCTAAAAACCCGTTCCCATCGGTGTCATAAAGCCGAAACATAACTGTGACAGAAACAAAGAGAGACGGAGAGAGGTTGAAAAAGAGAAAACACTGCAGTTTTAATACAAGGATAATTTATGCATCTGATAGGAGCACTGTTTCAATTGCAAATTCTGTATCCTTCAAAATAGGATAAAAAGGGATATCTATGAAATGAACCTCACAATTCAGAGTGCAATTTAAGCTTTTCTATGAGGCATCATAAAGTGGGTGTTGCCATGGAAACCAGCAGCTCAGCCAATAGCAGAATCTCTCAAGAAGTCAATTTAATCAGGTTTAGCACAATTTAAACTAGACTAGCACGTCACAGACGTCCTTTACGCAAACCGACTGTTCTTTCTTTCATAATAATGACTCAGAGGTGCTATCAGCCAGAGGATATTAAATGTCTGTCTGTCTGTCTGCCCATAGCAACAGGTTTCTGAACTAGCAGCCTAGAATTACAATTACAAAAGCTGCCAGTAGATGGCAGAACAGCCTCATGTTTTCTCCATTTTGGAAACCAGTTGGCAACCAATTAACCAACACAATGTAAAGAGTTTCTTCCACATCACAAAGAACTTTTAAGTTATTTTAAATAAAAATGTAATGGCATAGTACGTGATCCTACATTCTAGTTTGTCTTCTGGTCGTCCGCCCTCCAGGAGAGAGAGATAGCAAATCAAATTTCTCAGCTGGATTGTGCCGAGAGGTTCGGACAAGGTTGTCACCTTTGGCGGAGTGCAGTTTCCCTTTATCAGCTTTAGACCTTGTAAAGCACAATTTGAGTATGTTTAAAGCGCATTGATTTCTGTGTATTTGCTATGTTTTGGCAAGAACCGAAACTAGAAATCACTGGAATCTCCATTTTTGGTCTAACTTGGTCTAACTCTATTGCTTTTAAGACAAAGTTATACAATTAAAAGTGAATAAAAGGAATAAACTAAATATAACTGCTTTGTGTGCATATGTGGCCAACATTATCGGTTCTTACACTACAGGGTCAGTGAGATTTGTATGCTCAACAAGGCTACATTTATTTGATCAAAAATACAGTAAAACAAAAACATTGTTAAATATTATTACAATGTAAAAAAAAATTAATTCCATTTTAATATAAGGTAATTTATTCCTGTGATCAAAACTGAATTTTCAGCATCATTACTCCAGTACACTTCAGTGTCACGTGATCCTTCAGAAATTATTCTATTATGCTGATTTGCTGCTCAAACAATTATCCTCAATGTTGAAAACAGCTGTGCTGCTTAGTAAAAAAGTTAAAAAGAGCAGCACTTATTTGACATATAAATCTTTTGTAACGGTACAAATGTCTTTACTGTCACTTCTGATCAATTTAGTGCATTTTTTACACTGCTTTAACCCATCAAAATAAGCAATTTTCTACTTTTTTTCATTTGCTTTAACTTATCAGAATAAGTTAAGCATTTTTATTAAATAAGTTATACAAGATTATTTCATTTTTTAAGTCAGTTTAATGTAATTAAGTTGACATGACTTAAATATCTAAGTTGATTGCACTTAAAAAATTTAAGGCAGCAACTTTTTTTCTTTTTTTTTTACAGTGAGATAGCTTATTGGTAAATTCTTGATTAGATATCACAGTATATTAAATTTGTAGTTTTTCTCAAATGCATAAGTTTGTACAGCCTGTGTGATTGGGAAGACCCAAATTACCCATGATCCTCTGCTTGTCCATCATGGAGGGGCTTGGCTTGGGGTCTTTGTTGCAGAAACTGAGGAACAGATGCTGACAGAACTCCACAGCAAGTTCATTCTCCAGGAAGGTCTCCATGAAGAGCTTGAAACCCTCAAAGTCAATTTCCTGCTGAAGGTGATTTCCCCCGTTACTCGGTTAATACTTCATCCTAACATAATAACTGCATTATCAGGCTGTAAAACTATAAAAAGACAAATTACCTGATTGAAGATTTCCGGCTTCTACGCGAAACAAAATGACAAGCAAGAGGCATCTTCAGTAAATGGATGCCAAGCATTTATGGAAACACAATGGTTTCATTACCCAATACAAACATCATATAGTTCAATGGTTCTAAAAATCTGCTGAAATTAGATCATCATCATAACATTCGGTCCAGTACAGCATTCTTAGCTCAGCATGAACGCTGCAATATAATGTGCTTCACAAGAGCATAAAAAGTTGCAATACCTCTTCAGGATTATACTTGGCCAGAATCCCATCTCCATGAAACTCCTGGAGAACATCTCTTAGTTTCTTCGTTGTGTCTGCGACAAAGGAGTAAAATAAGAGGAAGACAACAGTTAAGACAGAGTAAGGAAATTTAGCTCAAGACATTTAAGGGTCAATGATGTGTTGATGTAGTGCTAAATTATGCCCCAAAAAAACTTTTTTATGATAAACATATCTGAAGTTTGAAGGAAGAAGATCTTTTGGCATTTTTTAGATATGGCAAGGTTACACTACCATTCAAAAGTTTGTGCTGTATGTCACTCACTTTGCAAAAAACAAACATAAACACTACATTTTAAACAAAAATATAACATTTTAAACATAAATTTAACAAAAAATAAACCTAAAATTCCAGATATAGGGGCAATGCCCCTGCATGAGGTTTTGTCATGGTAGCCTATAGTTAAGCACACAAGCAAGAGTGCTGTTTTTTCCACATATTAATTTTATACAGATCAAACAAGAAGTTAATATTGTGAATTACAATTTGTCACTCGAGGGAGACTCGAACTCAGGTCATTCGCGTCAAAAGCTAAATCTGCTGTTCTTGCAACACGCCACTCTCCCACTTTACCAGATCGAGTTCTAATTTTGTCTGACCAAACCAGCTAGTGCTAGAAAGATCTGACCAAACCAGCTGGTGCTAGAAAGATCTGACCAAACCAGCTGGTGCTAGAAAGATCTGACCAAACCAGCTGGTGCTAGAAAGATCTGACCAAACCAGCTGGTGCTAGAAAGATCTGACCAAACCAGCTGGTGCTAGAAAGATTTTAATATGAAAAGGTTTTTTTTCTCCATAATAATCGCACTGAATTAGCCGGTTAAATAGACAGAGCTTTAACACATGCACACGCAAATCGACTTTCTCCTGCCGCAGTCTGTTGTACTTTCCGCATGTCTTGATTGACAGATGTCTCGTCCAATCAGCGGTCAGTATTCCATTCGCCACATATACCTACCTTTTCCGTTTTGTCTGACTTGTCGTTGTGTTTTCTGACTTGTTCATTTGTTTTCGGAAACGTCATTGTGTTTTCTAACTTGTTAATTTGTTTTTAGTCTTTCCATTGCGTTTATAAATTTCTTGTTTTGTTTTCGGAATTGTGGTTGTTTTGCACTTCTCGGCCACCGTACTTATGGCTCCTACAAGGCGTTTCAGGCAGTTCAGAAACTGATATAAAGAACAATTCCCTATGTAGTGGACCTTGTGTTTTGTAACTTTTCAGACCCTTTTTATGCTCAAACAGCAACAATAAAGAAATTTGAAAATGTAAAAAAGCATAACTTTGAGGAGATCAGATCATCTCTATCATTGAGTCTGATGATGGTAGAGCTCACAACTATCAAACCTAGCAGACATTCATTCAGCTGCAGAGAGATGTATCCCTCCTTTCTCTTCACTAATGGCCCATATTGTCGTACTGCATGCTAGCCAATCACAATGAGAGAAGCCCAGGCCTGGCACAGGAAACAGCGGGCTCTGGGGGCATCAATTATTCAGATTACTCAATTAAATGCAGAAGATCTCGGTTCTCTGCATACGTAATGAAAGATCTTCTCTTTGACAGTGGATTTGTTATGTATGAATGCAGGTTTTGGGGTAATTAAATGGCGCACATCTGTATCTTGATAAGTGGTCGTTTTTGAATTGGTGTGCAATAGATCCTTTATTATTGTTATGTCAAGCAGATTCTTGCTGCGAAAACGGTCTAATAATAGTTTTATCTCTTTATCTTAATGGGAAATATAATACATAATACATTTCCAATGGATGGAAAAAAAACTTTGACAGCAAACACAGAGATTTACTAACCGTTTCCTCCAAAAAGAGATTATGGATGACACTTCGGTCAGACTGACTCCCACCACAGCATTAGCACTCAAAGGAATCAACATTCATCATAGATGGATTATGTATTTAGTGGAATTAATAACTGTCATTCAGAATTTTCTCTCCCATCATAGTCTGGTACCGATTGGATTAGACTGAAGACTTAACCTTAAGCTCCAGACAGGAAATGACATTTCCTTAAGTGACACATGCACAAAATTGGTGTTAAATGGTTCGAATTTTATTCCTGTGAACTGGCAGCCTGTCAGTGTCTCTACAGGGATATTTAGATGCTTTAGAGGCTTTTTGGAGATACTGAAGAATAAACCGTGAATGATGAATTGAATTTAAACAGTACACTGCAAAAAATATATTTTGTCTTGTTTTCCAGTACAAATATTTAAACATTCTTAAACCAAGATACATTTACTTGAGAAGAAAAATGACTTAAGTCTTATTTCCAGGAAATTTTTTCAAAATTAAGTGAGTTTATGCTTAAAACAAGAAAAAATATAAGGGAAAACTAAATTATTTTCCAGACCCTATTGGCAGATATAATTTCTTGTTTGAAGTATAAACTCACTTAATTTTACTACATTTTTCATTATACAAGACTTAATATCTTAAGTAAATTTCTTCTCAAGCAAATGTATCTTGATTAAAGAATTTTTTTTTAAACGTATGATTTGACTCGCCCATCTCAAAAATGTTCTCAAGTAAACATAACTGAATTGAACTATAAATGACACATTGATAAACAAGTATTGGACAAATTTGGTCTAAACTAACCAACTGGAGAATAACAAAACAAAGGCCTTACATTGTGCATAGTCTTGAAGAAGAGAGAATTCGTTCGGGCTCAAAGTGACAAACTTTTCTTCATTAGACATGCTGCCCAGTGTTTCTCTGCCTCGGTTTACATTCCAGAATAAGATCCACCAGCTCAGCCTCTGAGGAGAGAATGAGAAAACTGTCAGTCATTCATGTGAATTTTACAAAACTGATCATTGCAGTGTCATGTTACTCAAGCACATACCATCAAGGTCAAATATTTTGTGTAATATAGTCTAGAATTATTCATATGTGTAAACCAGTTTTTGTGATTCTGTGCTTGGTACAGGTCATCACAGAACAACAGGAACTGGTTATGTGGCACACGTGCCAACAACAAATAATCAAATAGCTATGTAACATCATGCCAGTCAATACTGAAGTCAAAGTTAGACTGGACCTCAGTAACTGGCATTGATTGATGTGAAGCACTGCTTTGTACTGTACAAGCATGACTGGGTCCCAACAGTTTTAATTACACTATGCAACTTTTATCCCCAACGAGGCTGCATTGATTTGACCAAAGACCCACTAAAAACAGTAATATTGTTAAATGTTATTACAATTTTTAAAGGGGACATATCATGAAAATCGGACTTTTTCCGTGTTTAAGTGCTATAATCGGGTCCCCGGTACATCTACCAACCCAGAAAACGTGAAAAGTGACAACTCAGTAACTTTGTTTTGGTAAGACTTTCTCTGCAAGCATGTGAAAAAAATAAGCCGATCAGATTTTGCTCCACTTTGATTTAGGAGGTGGATCTTATTATAATATTACCGCCCCTTAATCTGCACGTTTCCACCCACGGCGCCGCCATTTGGTTTTCGCAAGTGACAACAGTTTTAACGCATTGACAAAAGTTCAAGCAAAGCAACTGTTCTGTCGTTGGCTGCACAGACGAGCACAGAACACTATTTGACCAAAAAAATGTCATTGCTGTCTTATAAAGACATCAGGGAACTGTGTCAACTTGTGTAAAAGTTAAAGGTATAGCTGAGGATTTTCCCGAATTTTAGAAAAGAACCGCCCTCTCCACTTTTTGAAAAAATGCACATGCACAACACTCTACCTGCTCCCGAGAGGGAACGCCTATTAAACGTGTGCACGAGAGAGCATGCACGAGCTAATCATAGCTTACATTAACTTTTACTAGCAGTGATTTTAAATGGATTTCTCCAAATAGCATGCCAAACTTTACCTGTCAAGTAGAAACTTCGCGACTGAGGCATCAGTGGGAAGCCCAACCTGTGTTTTGAGCGCACGCCATCGTGTGAATCGTGTGCACGAGCACGTACGACGGCCTTACGTAAACATATCACCAGAATGATTGACACTTAGGAGGACCAATAGTCTTGATGATCCACCCGGAAAAAGAAAATCCTCCGCTATACCTTTAAACATTTTAAACATGACGTATACGTGCAAGTCAATGAGATGAGCGTAACTCCACAACAACTAGGCTACATAAATGTATCCCACTAACCATTCAGAAACCTCCAGGTTCAGTCTAATAGTTGCAAGCTCTTCCTGAGTCTCTCCGTAAGGCTGCACTTATTTCTGAAATTTGACTGAAATTCGAGTGTTTTGTTATTGACTCAGAGACAGAGTATCCGAAGCTCGTGTAAAGGATCGGCTGTCTTCTGGAGGCGGGCAGCAGCAGCTCATTTGCATTTAAAGGGACATGTACAAAAACGGAGCGTTTTTTTGCTTACACCCAAAAAGGGGTAAATTTGACAAGTTATAATAAATTATCTGGGGGGTTTTTTGAGCTGAAATATCACAGACACATTCTGGGGACACCAAAGATTTATATTACATCTTGTGAAAAGGGGCATAATGTGTCACATTTAATGTAATATATCAAAGCTAAATTTTCAGCATCATTACTTCAGAAATCATTCTAATATGCTGATTTGATTATCAAGAAACATTTATTATTATTATTATTATTATCAATGTTGAAAACAGTGGTGCTGCTTAATATTTTTTTGGAAACTGTGATGTGTTTTCTTTCAGGGTTATAGAATAAATAGAAAGTTCAAAAGAACATTTATTTGAAACAGAAATCATCTGTAACATGTCTTTACAGTAACTTTTGATCAATTTAATGTGTCCTACTGAATGAAGGTATTAATGTCTTTAAAAAAACAAAAATCATACTGACCCCAAACTTTTGAACAGTAGTGTACATAAATCCAAAAAACTCAAAATTAAATGAAATCATAAACATTTTAAGCTGCATCCAATGTAGATATTTTTGGGTTATTCCAGGAAAAAAAAACATATTGTGGAAAAAAGAATCTAGTTACAAGTGAGTGTTTTATTTATCATTTATTTGGACAAAATATTATAGAATTTTAATATAAGCAATTTATCGGTTATCGGCCATAACATGAAAATAATTATTGTCTTATCAGTTTCATAAGGGGTATAGACCATATACTGTAAAAAATCTAGACAAATATCTGGGTATGCCTTATGAAAATGATCATGTTTTTACTGTAGTAGTAACTGATATTTTGTGGAAATATTGTAGACTTCAACTCAATAATCTATTAAGAGAGTAGCCTAAGTGGAGCCCTGCAGACGAGCTGTGGTGTTCACACACACACACACACACACACACACACACACTAAGTACAGAAAGGATGCACCGACAAGACAATAATTATTTTCATGTTAAATCTGATAAATATTAAAATTCATTTGTCCAAATAAATGATAAACAAAATAGTATTGATAAATTTAAATGTTACATGTGAATTTATCTATCAAAGCATTGTACAGTAGGAAAAATAGATATTTTAAGATTTGCTAAAAGATTACACTTAATTTTATTAAATTATTTGTGGTATTATAATGTTGAACATTTCTTAATGTGAGTGTTAGATAATGGCAAAGGTAATCTAAAAGTAAAAATAGAGAAAATGAGAATGTACATTTAAATATCCAATGTTGACCCATGACAATAAAATACAAAATTCTAATATCAGCTAATAAGCAATATAGTACTGATAAATCACACATCAGTCTCCAAATGTGTTTAAGCTACTATTTTCATAACAAATACTATAGTTTTAGAAACCACATGTGCCCTGACATAACCAGTATTACCTGTTATTATTATGGTTTTGCAACAAAAAAAACTAAACATTGACGTATTTAGGCCTACTGTGCAAGAACATGTACGTTCATAAGAGATGACTATTGTCACAAGAAAAAGAAGTTTAAATAAAATGAGATCATGCACTAATCCATTCCTGAAGCATTCCTCAAACTGAAGGAAAACTCTGCAACTCAATTCCACATCCTGTCATGCCTTTGAACTTCCTGTGACAAGAGCAGGAAGTGCCTGGAGCAAGTGTCTTTTCTGAAAGATAGTCTTTATTTATGAATAAAAGTGCCTGTCATGTCAAGAAGCCAAAACAAACTCTTCTCAGCGTTACCTCGGGGTACGAAAAATGGATAATCTTGGCCTCGTCTTGACCTTAATGGTTGAAATGCATTATATCCACACGCTAGGCTCACAAAAGTGACAAATTACAATAGCATTAAATGATCACAAGTATATAAAACATTACATACAATAATGCATATTCAACCCTGCACCATTAGTCATATCAACAACCCTGGAATAAAGCAATGAAAATACAGTCAAGAGCTCAATCATGATGTCACTGGAAACAGATGGGACACGATTCCCTCTTTCCCGTTAAGTGCTCAATGCGGAGTTCCACTCACCTGATGCTTCTCGGAGTCAACAGCAGTGATCCAGCAGGAATGTTATATATGTTCCTGCATCATCTGCGAGAATCCCTGTGTTTATGGGAAAATGAGCATGAGAGAGGAGCGCTGGAGAGAGGGAGAGCGATCTACTCATCTGCAACAATCAGTTCTCGTGCCTCTGTTCGCATCACACACTCCCCCTCCCCTCCTCTTTTTCCCCTTGATCTCTCCATCTCGCCATTTAGCAGGCAGTGGATCTAGGATGCGATATTGGAAGGATATGCATATGCTGCATATTAATATGCAGCCTTATGAGGGTGAGTATGTGTACCTGTATACTGTTGAGACCCACCAGACTCTCACCCAAGGGACCCCCTGCTATGAAAACGTTGTATAATATTGTATATTAACTTCAACTTCAATTAACATCAACAAACATGAAATGACCTATTGCAGTTTAAGTATTAACATACTTAGGGGGTCATGTTTTGGGTTTGCTGTGCTACTGTGTTGTCTAACAGAAATTGATTAACATTTTGTTTAATGATGACTCTGGAGAAGCAATCTAATTAACCAAATATATATTTTCTGATAAAAATCTTAAAGATTTAAAAAGATTTAAAAAGATTGCGAATATTTTTGGAAATGTTTAAAATATTTCGGAATATTTTTCAAAGACAATTTTTTTGGGGGGGGTCACCTTAGAACACCTTAAACACATTTACAAATATGCAGATAATTAGTTAAATTTGTATTTTTAAAAAATAATTTTTCAAAGATATATTTCTTGAATTAAAACAAATTATCCATACTTAGAAATAGAAAGAATATTTAAAAAAATATATATTTTAATATTTTTCAAAGATTATGTTTTTACAAAAATATCTGTAGCACAAATTATTACAATTTATAAAATTATGTACAGCATATTAAATACAAAAATGATATAACTAAATATTAAATATAAAATTATAATATTACAAATTATATACAGAATATTTTTTTAGAATACATTTTTTTAGATATAGCCTACATGTGTATATATATATAAATATTTACTGAATTCAGAAACCACACATTCAGAAACTCCCATTTGTCCAATTGTATGCCTAAACTATAAACATACAGATTAAAAGCATTGATATCTACAATGTCAGAAAAGTACCTTTAGGCGAAACAGCTTGCCAATGGGGCAGTATCCTCAACGCTACACCTTTGTAGTTTAGCTACCATGCATGTTAGGTACTAATAATACACACCCTTTGTGTATGCTAAACCTCCTGGATGTTTTGAATGGAACAGCTGGCCCATGGATTTTGCTGGAGGAAAGAGCATTCAACAGCTATTCCAAGCTTTCTGAATCCCCTCTATTTACCTGAATATCTCCAACCACATTTGTCATATAACTGAAGTCCTACAATCATTATATTCTGTAATCATTACTGTAAATATATTTTGAGAAATGCCTCAGTGTTTCTTGTCGATACAATGAAAGTCAATGGTATCCAAAACTGCTCAAACATTCTTCAAAATATCTTCTTTTGTGCACCACAGAAAAAGAAAGTCAGACAGGTTTGGAACAATAGTGAGTACATTTTCATTTTTCAGTGAACTATCCCTTTAATGCGCAGAGCACATAACTTTTCGATAAATAGCTGTTTGGAAGCAATTAACAAAGGCAAATTACTGCCAACCGTCTAGTTGGAAAACGCAACGTAAACGGCACATATTTTATAAGCAATCTTGTACAATCTCTCATTTAGACTTGTTACAAGGCTAAATGAGGCCACAAATCCTATAATACTGTATATTTTACTGTGGTCAACATCCCGTGGAAGAGCTTCATTCCAGGCTAGGAGACAGAAAGGACGGGCCCGTTTCTTTCTAGTTCTGCCAGTTGATGCAAGCAGTGTAATGCTATAATCTGAACATGAGTCATTTGGGTCTTTTCTGGCAGCAGAACACCACATTTGTGAGGCTAACAGGACCCATCTGCCATTTCGAGGAGGACAGGCCTGTTATTTTCACCGCATTATCCATTTTACCTAATCATGTCTCTGAAAATTGTTTCCAGTTGATTGTATTGTACTTGTAACATGGATCTTGCAGTCCGCACTTAATAGTGTAATAACCTGACAAAATATCAGCACAAAAGAGGTTCGGGTCATTGCTAATGTGTGTTATCCTCACATCAGTGAGCTCTCAGCTCAAACTCAATGTGCAGGCATGCAACTAACAGTCGGTGATGGCAGGAAAGAGATTTGTGTCAAGCCAAGCTGTCATGTGACTATACCTGTACAGCAGTGCTAGTTTGTATAAACAATATCATAACAGAACACGCATGTGTAGTTTAGACTCCAAACCCTTAGAACAGAATTACCGATCCCATTTGAATAATATTTTTAAACGTTTGTCAATGAGGACCATCTTCCCTAAGGAAGCTCCTATTCAACACACACATACTGAATATCATTTTGCTCACAAATTAGCAAAGCAGGTATACAAGCATTGCATTCAAGGGCTTATATATATAAATATATATATATATATATATAGTTAGTGATGTTTCGGGAGGTTTCACCATGTTGTCACTGAAAATACTAAATGTGTTAATATTCTACAATGCTAACATCAACTACTGCTGCTTTAATGAGCAGTAACATTTAAGTAACATTAAATTCAGACACTCCTCCGGGAATCTGTAAGCGAGACATCAAACAAATGTGTCATTAATTATTTAAACTGCTTAAGCGCACCACCTCACTTCAATCCAGGTGTGAAATCCAGATGTTATAAAACTGGATATTAAACTGCAGAAATAGTGACAGTCACATTCTGTCAGAAAGCTGCTATTTTAAATCAATGCATATGTGTAAATCAAATGTAAAACAAGCTCAGATGTTTGGCGAAGAAAATATTTAAGCAAATATTTTCTATTTTTTTTATTTATAGTTAATATTGTTAGCTCGCGTTGGGAGGCAGCTTGTTTATTTGTTGCATTATTCGTCTGGCTGACTGTACGCTGATGTGATCAATTATATAGAATATAATATATGTGATTTATTATACCCAATTATACTCAAGAAGTGGTTAAACACACCATAAGGTATTCTTATTTTATTCATTTATTTTCATCATTAATAATAATAACAAAACAAATACTTTCTTTCAACTAATCGTAAGGGTCAGTGGCTCCAGGCAGCTCTGTTATTCTTGTCCTACGGGAATTGTTCTCCACCGGAACTGTCCCAGTCAAAAAGCAATGAAATGATCAATAAACATAAGTAGGCTACTGAATGAAATAGGGACACAATTTTAGTGGCCCTGCTAGTACCACCTGGTGGTAATTTGTAGAATTACATGCGATCACTCCACAGCTAACAACCAGCCTCCATTGGTTTATTCAGACTGTGTACTATGAAGAAAAATCAAAAGACATAAAACATGTTTTATATATGTTCAGGTAGATTCTGTATGATAAAACTGATCTAAAGTGTATAACTTTACACACAGTTCTTCAAAAAAAACTCATACATAATACAGATGTATGTATACATTTCAAATATGGTAGGCATGTAGATAAAGCTACAGTTATTATAAGTTTAATTTACTGCAAGCATTATATGTGCTTACGGTTTAAAAGTTAATTTTAAGCTGGTTAGAACCATATTGTCTTTACAATACATGTCTTTAGTGTGTTAATATCTTCATTCAAACCAAAATCGGTCTCAAATTTGTAAAAAGACGGATTCATAAAACTGTGCAATGTGTCAGGTTATTTTTTGTCAGATGGTGTCTTATCTAGTTTTGTTTCTTCATCCTGTTAGTTAGCTGGTTCACACACAGTAGACTCCAGTAGACTGCAGAGATTAAGACAAAGGCCTGCAGAAAACAAACAGATATTTCAATTAAAATTGAAAAAAGGTTCATATTAATAGGCAAACTCAAGTTTTCTGTAAACAGTTACATATTTCAAATTTAATTTAGTAAAATATTTAATATAATTATGTGTTTGAAGAGTTATACATTATTGCAATTATTGCATTATTGTAATACAATGTAATGCATTATGATTTTGTTACAATTTCACTGTGGACTCAATGTATTTAGGTTAAAATCTTATTTGCAATTGAATGTGAGAGCCCTAAAATGTCACACACCAGGAGAATACTACATTTAAAAAAAAAAGAATTAAAGCCAAAAGGTCAAGCATGTGGCCAAATAATCTCCCATGATGCATTTGGAGTTGAGGTTCACAGAAGCCACTGTGGAAACAGGCCAAAAGTGACATTCTTCCAAAAAGCTGTAACCTTAACTGCCCCTCCTTCCTTGCGTTCAAGATCATAAACTGCATCCGAGCTCTAAACAGAGTCCAAAATCATATTCTGTCTATCATAACTACCTCTCCGATGGGAAATAAATAACGATAGTTTCCTCAGGAGCAGCACAGCTGTTTCCCTCTGAGAGAGAGAGAGAGAGAGAGAGAGAGAGAGAGAGAGAGAGAGAGAGAGAGAGAGAGAGAGAGAGAGAGAGAGAGAGAGAGAGAGAGAGAGAGAGAGAGAGAGAGAGAGAGAGAGAGAGAGAGAGAGAGAGAGAGAGAGAGAGAGAGAGAGAGAGAGAGAGAGAGAGAGAGAGACAAAGGGAAAGGCATGTCTCTGTGCTTCCTGACCTCCTGCTACCTGATTCCACACATCTAATGGCACTGCCATTTTTACAATGCATGTTGTTTACCCTTATTCATAGAATTATTAAGAAAAAAAGTTATTAGGGGTTCAAGCATGAAATGCTGAAACCCTATTGTAATTGTAAGGATTCGTAAAACGCATCGTGCAGGCCAAACCGTAAGGCCTAGAGACTTGAAACCTGGCCAGATGGTAGGCCTCAATTTGGGGAGAACCTATCAGAGTATGACCCCGATTGGCCCATAGGTGGCGCTACAGCAATCAAAAACGTGAAACTGCTCATAACTCCTAGACCGCTTGTCCTAGTGTCTTACAGCACTGTGATCCCTGGCTCGAGGCGTGTATCCTCCATGTGTATGGAGGTATCTCCATGTGTATCTCCAATTTCGATTTAGGCAGGAACAATTTTCTGCTATGTCACATTTTGTCCAAAACCTACTTTTGCGAACTAGTCCCGGGTTTTTCACCCGATCGGAACCAAACCAGTCCCTTTGGGTAGCCATAACAGGATCATTTAGAAAATGGGTATGGCAAAAAACACTGAAAAGCCTGTAAATCCTAAACGAAAACTCAGAAAACTCACTAAATTGCCTTATGTGCTTAAAGGCCTCCAAAGCTTGAACCCCACTAAATGCTGCTTGCAGCTTTAATTATTATTATTATTAATGCATTTTGCTCATCTTCTGCTTCTCAGATTTTCTTGTGACCTTTAAAGCCACACTATACAGTTTCCGTTTTTCTCAAACAGCGACCCCTAGAGTCGGTGTGGAGTACTTGTATTTAACGTTACTGTCGTAAATAGCACTCACGCAGAGCCGCCTCTGCACTCTTCCGACCGCGCTTTCTTCGTTTTCTTCGTCGACTCTGCCATGATTCACGTCTGAAATGCGTGCTAGTGTCTTCCATAGTGGCTGCTTCATATGTTGCTGATGTATGTGACGTCGTGCCGTAAAGCAAGTCGTGATTCTCGCGAGATTTGTCGGAGCGCCACCTCTCAAAACCTGCATTGCTGGTTTCGCATTGCTGCATTGCTGGGCCCCCCCCTGCTTTGCTATCAGGATGATTCGCCCTACTACGAGTTCGTTTACCATCGAAATGATTTCGAAGTTGTTATATTAAGGTACAAATCTTGCATAGTGTGCCTTTAAAATCTCAAATGTGTCTCAGACTGCTTAGATTTGCTTCCGGCATTCACTTCCGGCATTCATCTCAACATAACAGTTCTCTCACTTTTTAGGAGAAATATCTTAAACAATACTACAACTTTTCTTTGGGGAATCGCATTGGACAAAGGCTCTACTAAGTATAAATGCAAGAATTATTCACTTTTGAGACATTACTTTGTTCTACACCGTCGGTCTGTACTGCCACCTGAGTCTAACCTGAGTTTAATTTTGCTGAGAAATTATCTTAAGAGCTCTTGAACACACACACACACACACACAAAATCAAGGATTTCTATACTGTATATTGTACATATTACAGAAACAAAAGTATCATAATTATGGCATAAATATTACCATAAAATTCCCTCAAAATCTATACTACATTGATTTTACTGAGAAAAAACAATGACATTTGAGGTGTCGGGCCACTTTTGACCATGAGGAGTATGAATGTGACCTTAAATGAGGAGCAACTGAGGGTTAAATGACAAAATGCCAGTTGTTTCAATCAATTTAAAAGGCTTTTTCCCTCCAATTTTCCTTCACAGGTTTATTTTAAGTGGAAAAACACAAGGATGTGTATGTTTTGATATAGTATTTCTCCTACTGCCTCTCAGTTGACCTCTTGTGTCTATCTTTCTGTCTCCCTCAGCTTGTTTCTCTCTTTCACACACATAAAAGCACTAGAGATAAGTACAAAGATATATTCTAAACAACAGCACACATTCACACTCGAGTTTAATAAGCAAAGAGCCGAGGTTTCAGGGCAGCTGCACTTTTGGGCTAAATCTCTGCTGTCACCTTTGTGATGTATGACTAGTGAGGGGGCGTTTTTAACCTGTACACTCCACATGTCAGTAATGAACACTGCTTCCAAGTTAGGAACTAAGAGAAACCTAAAATTCAATTACTGGAATAGCTACTATAAAGGAAGCATTGGCTTTCCACACACACAAAGCCATAGAAAAAAAAAAGAAAAACCCTGTTAAACAGTCCGAGTTCTCGTCCGGGGTGGCAGTGCTGACCTATTATTGAAACCCCCTACTGTTTTTGGCAGTCAAAGAAGGGCTGATTCTCTGAAATGAAGCCGAGAGACCGAAGCCTGGTTCAGTCCGGCTCCAAACGCTTTGATGCCGGGGTGAAGGGCGTCGTGGCAGCCTCGTGTGACTCTCACTGGACTTTCTGAAAATCAGTTCAATGGAATTCTGAGACAAGGTCCAAGATGGATGGGTCTCCCGAGGCTTGTAAGGAACGTTCTGTTCACCATGGCAGCTTGCTTAGCAACCTGAAGCCACAGAAAGATCTAGAATACTCTATATCAGCATTAGCCTTCTTCAATCAAGAGAGGCGATCTTCATGCTGCTACCGATTATCTCATTGTTAATACAGACGTCAAGAATAAATCGAATAAATTAGTTAATATATCATATTTCTATATCAGGAATGCCTTTAATCAAAATACCAAAATAATAGAACCGTGATATTTTCCAGTGGTTTGGATATTTAAAAAAATGAATTTACTAGGGTCAAAATGTTGGGGTCAGTATGATTTTATTTGTTTGTTTGTCGTTTTTTTTAAAGAAATTAATACTTTTAATAGATCAAAAGTGACAGTAAAGACTTTTTAATGTTACAAAAGTTCATTTATACTTCTATTCAAAGAATCCAGATTTTTTTTTTTTTTTTTTTATTAAAATAACTATTAGGCAGCATAACTATTTTCAACATTGATAATAATAATAATAATAAAAATTAGCAGCAAACCAGCATATTAGAATGATCATGTGACACTGAAGACTGGAGTAATGATAATTCAGCTTTGCATCACAGAAATAAATTACATTTTAAAATATATTCAAACGGAAAACAATTATTTTAGATTGTAATAATATTTCACAATAATACTGTTTTTACTGTATTTTTGATCATATAAATGCTGGCTTAGTGAGCATGAATGTAAATATAGATGTTATATTAACATATACTAAACATTACAATAGAAGTCAAATTGCTAGATAAATTTGCAAACAAAAACAAAAAATTGGCTATTTTAATGTAGGTTCAAGTCTGAAATATAATATTCCCACTCTCTCTCCCAACAATTTCCTGTCACTTTTCCGCTATGTCTATCACTTAAAAAGATAGAAAAAAATATTTGTTTAAATGATTTTCTTTCCCTGTACGCACTGCTGTAATCCTATCTTTTTCAAGATATCGCAAACAATACACAAACCACCAATTCACTGGTGGCAACTTAGAACTAACAGTGGAAACAACTGTTCCCAATCACCTGAAATACTTGCTAACGCTCTTCTTATCAGTGTAATGCCGGCTCAAGCTCCAGAGCTCCTCTCCTGCAGTGTGCTGGGGGCGTCAGGTGCTGTGGAAAGATAAGCTGACTGCAGCTTTTGTGTGAAGCTGATCTTGATAATATTATCTTAACCTTTCCCTTCAAAAAAGTGGGGTGGGTCTTTGCGGTGGTGTAATTTTTGTTTCACCCTTGAGAGGAGGACAAATATTAGCTTTGATGGGTGGAAAAACACGGAATGGAAAAAAAAACAGGCAAGAATGGAAGAATATCATCCCCTACCTGAAATAAACAAAAGCTGGAATGAGTGGGCAATTTTTAGGATAACTGATAACGTTTCTGAAGGATTATGATGGCATTGCTGCAAATAGACTAATGTAAAGGAAAGGACACTCTTACCCTGGTATGCGATCTATTACCGACACAGTTCACATGGACACAAAAATCCAACATGACGCTACTTTTGTGTAAAACTGTTCTGGGGGGATTTCAGCACCTGAGCTTACAGATGCACGCTCTCACAGTAAAATGAGCAATTCAGCTCTTGTGTAAATCTAATCAGTCTTCCACGGCGAGCCGCAGACATGCTTAATTGATTCCAGAAACACTGCCTTTGCATAAAGCTTGGATGGTGAGAAGAGAAGAGATGGAGGGAGGGCTGTGAAGAGAGAGGTGGCGCACTAATGAAAGGTCAGCTGAGATGCACGGCCCACGCTGCAAGTGCCAGAAACACACACACAGCAATTTTATGGTCAATTGGGCCATGCATCTGGAGTCATACATCACCGAGGCGTGCAGCAAGACACAGAGCCAGATCCGAAAAACACGCACTCGGACACACATGCATTTAGGATGAAGTTAACACATATACATAAGTCTGATACCACCACTAGTAAGAAACCATCTATTTCTATTACTTCAGCATAACAATTTGAGTAAAACGTTTGAGAAATCAGAATGCTGCAGCAGTGGATAATTTGCCCCTCTTTTATCCAGCATGTTTTGAGAATAATCCAAAGAGCATCTTGTTGAAGATGGAAATACCTAATAGAGATTGTGATAATGCCATGCATGTGTCAGTCAAACTTACCTCAGTTGGAAAAGCCAAAAGAGGCACCAGAGGTTTAATGTAACCAAACCGATGAAGCACCATTATCAAAACGCATCGCATCATTTCCAATTCAACTGCATTAGCCCTGAAAGAAAGGTACAAGAAAATGTTATTTTTTTCTACTTTTTACTGTACTGTTTAGTAATATAGCGTCCATATTTACTTTGCATATACAGTACATTAATTTTCAAAAGTCGGCCCAATAGGAAAAATCATGCTCCATCATGTCCAGTCCACAAAAAAAAAATGAAATAAGATAAAATAAAATAAAATAAAATAAATAATAATAAATAATAAATAAAAGATAATAAAATAAAATAAAATAAATAATAAATAAATAATAAATAATAAATAAAATAAATAAAAGATAATAAAATAAAACAAAATTAAATTAAATTAAATTAAATTAAATTAAATAGCCGTACCTCTGATCTATCAGGAATCCCAGACAGGTTAGAGAAAGTAATACGTAGGCAGTCATGAGAAGTACAGTAATCTCAGAATGCATCTGAGGGAACAATAATTTAGGTCAGGATTTGGAGAAATATCCTTATGTCTCACTCAATTCAGTCAAAATATAGAAAGATTTCTTCATGCAACACAGGTAAATACAAGTAGCCTAACACATTAAGGTGTCAGGACAGTTGAGTAATACCACTAGGACGCTCCAAGAACTCAAGGCCGACCATAAGGGAAGAATCATCTAAATCTGAATTGGCACACCTCTATGAATGGATTTACTCTGAAATCATAATCTGGTGATAATTTGCTGTTAATACAAGGAACAATGATAATGAGGGTTTTCTTGACCTTGCTAACCCACCTTACTCAGCAGCAGATAAGTCAAGCGGGTGACTTCATAACATATTTGATATGACACCAGCAAACAATTACTGACTTTTTCCTGTGTGACTCACTCCAGATCCCAGACCTCAGCCCTGAAGCGCTGGCTCATTTTTCAACAATTAAAAAAAAAAAAAAAAAATCTATTTTGATTAGTTAATTTTTAAAGCCTTTACATATCCAGTTTCAAAAATAACAGAGCAAGAGGGCAGAGGGGGGAAGAGGGAGGGGGCATCTTCCGAAATTTGCATTTCAGCAGAGGTCAGTGCACAGACCTTCCATAATGAACAGTTAGTCAAACATCCAGCAGGATTGATAGCCCTGCATGGATGATGCAATTGAAAGATCACATGGTCAACACTAAAAAATTATGTTTTCCTTGTTTTAAAGAGCCACTAAACAGAGCTGTAGCATCACTTGTGAATGCAAACGGACAAAGAGATATAAATACACACTTTTACAATATTTATTGCTAAGTCTGAAGGCCTCAGTTTGCAATAGGTTCCCAGGGAGCTGGAAAATTCGTCAGAGGACTTGTGTTGGTTGCTGGACCGATGACCGGCTGTTTTATTTGCTGGTGGAGCCAGAGAGGGATCCAGGAGACACTTCACCGAGAGCCACAACTAAAGGAGCACCGCAGAGGTAGGAATCACAGGAAAACAGGCCGTTTCATTTCAGTGGGGAGGCAGGGTGGGGCCACATATTCTGGCTAACCAAAACTATGCCTGGAGAACATGGACTTCCAAGGATAACGGACAAGGGCAACTGAACATCTCTGTTTTTAAACGGGGGGGGGGGGGTTGAAAAATAATAGACAAAGATTACTTCAAAGTATTCTGTCTGTACTAAGGCCTAGTAAAAGGCCTTATTATTTAAGGATTTTTAGGATAATGAGAGAGAGACTGAGGTTGATAATAGACCTTGCGAGGTAGCATTAACCACACAGCAAATTAAAAGCCTTTAAAAGATCTTGTAGATGACAATGAAAGATGGCATACAGATGATAGCTTTGATATTTCAGTCGGGCACATTTCTGGGAAAATCTGATGTCAATGGTGAAAGGGAAGAAAAACTAAAAAACAGGTACCTACCGTTTGCTCCATTAACAAGTTGTTATATACATCCAACAGAAGTATGAACTGTATGAACACATAGGCTTGCATCGAAGGGGACCATGCTGGATCGTAAGGCTTTTCCTCTCCTGTAATCTGATTAGAGAAAGACCAATAAAACCTCAAAAAAATTAAATAAATTCAAATATAATGTTTATAAACAACAATTTTCCACTTTTTTTGGCTACCACTTAGCAGAATGATAGCATTATCTGTGAGATTATTTTTTTAACTATTATTTTTATTTATTTTATTTGGTATTTTTCAGATGCTTTTTAGACTGTAGAGAGTTGTACATGGTTTCTTTCTAGCTGTTCCAAGTAAATTAGAGCCATCAATTGGTTAAAATGGTCTAGATTGTAGATCAGAGCTGGTAGGACCAAGGTCAACTTGGTTAGCGCTAGTAGACTACCTTGGACCAGGAACAAACCAACTACCATGTTCGAAAAACCAGACTGACTACCTAACTCAAATTACATCACTGTTTGGATCCCAACCTAAAATAACTCTGCTACATACATCAGTTGTATAGGCATGAATCACTGAGAATTTGATCACTGTTGATTTCCAAAGAACTCCTGAGGCTGTCTCAGCTGCAGACACGTGTGGGTTTCCCCTCACACCAGAACCCTGGTGTTCTGCTTTCCCTCAGAAATCAACACATCCGAGCCGGTCTCCCTCGCTCCTTCTCTCCTCCGCTCCACAGGAGAAACAACAGGCACACCCCGGTCTGCATCACCGAAGGCCTTTCAAGATATTTCTGTCAAATTCCTTCTCTCTCCACATGTTTAGGATCACCAGGGCCTACTTTGAGGTGGCTTTAATTGTAACATGGTGAGAACGACAGAAAGAGAGAGAGAGAGAGAGTGAGAGGCTTTCTCAGAGTGTGAAACTGCGTCTGTGAGTATGTGGCGCAGTCAGACGCGTTTCAAAGCAAACCGCCGCTCTCCTGATGAGAAGACTTTAAAACCTTGTCGCAGGCCTGCTGTTTGATCAGGCCCAAAAAAGCCCGCTTTTTAAAGACGAGTGAAAATGAGCCTATTGTGCTTCGGCTCACAAAGGCGGTTAAGATTCATTTGGCAACGGCGCACACTTGTAAAGCCTGTTTGAAACGTGAGTTTGTTTTTATGTGAGAACTCAGGGAGTCATTTGGGTGACCTCTTTTCTTTTTACAGAAACAGCAGGTAGTAAATGACAAGTAAGGCAAGGAACAAAAGAATTTCCAATTTAAAGATAAAGGTGAAATTTTAGTTTTAGTTCAAGTACTAACTCCATTGGTCGGACAAACAGATAGTCCTGTCCCTAACTCATACTATTGGTTGAGCACATTATATTTTTTTAAATAACTATTTTCTATTTTAAGATATTTTAAAATGTCATTTATTCCTGTGATTTTGAATTTCCAGTTGAATTTTCAGCATCATTACTCCAGTCTTCAGTGTCACATGATATTTCAGAAATCATTCTAATATGCTGATTTGCTGCTCAAGAAACATTTATTATCATCAACGTTGAAAACATTTGTGCTACTTAATATTTTTTGTGGAAAGTTTGAAACAATGTAAAAGTCTTTTCATGCATGATTGCTGAATAGAAGTATTAATTTAATATAAAATAAAAAAAATATAAAAACTGACCACAAACCTTTGAATGGCAGTGTATGAATTAAATACAAATTTATAAAAATATATATAATGTTTATGAGTTCTTAAATTACAGCAAGTTATTTCATTCAATTTTAAATTTCCTAGAAATGTAGGAATTTGATTAGAATTGAAAGTACATTTTCAATTAATTTCGGTCTACCATTTTATCAGAATATAGTAAGATATAGTGGAGTAAGTTTCCCACCTGGGGTATATCAGCAATGTCTCCCAGTCTTGGCTTTCCAGGAGTCCAGCCTGGCCCTTTAAGAATGACGGACAGCTTATTTGAAATTCCTTCAGCCTCCCAGAACCTCTGCCACAGGTACGGGTAATAAAGGAACTTGAGAGGGGAAAGAAAAGAAGAATGAGTGTTTAAACCATACATGGCACATGCAGCCGTTATACTAAGCAACCTCTTTAATGCTGCATTACCCAAAAACTTTTCACTCAACTATGACGTGAAATATTATCCTTTTGATTTGTATTTTAGACTTTTCATCACAATCAGGTTTTTAATTTTTTTGCACAGTTTATATTTCACCAAAAGATAAACATTTTTCTTATTCATTTTATTCATCATCATCTAGTCCTCGTGTCTAAATGCTTTTTGTCACATACATCAGACCGCTCTTACTCCGGACCGCCACAGGAGAGCAGAGAAAAAATAATCAAACACAACCTCCATTTGGTTTTGCAGAACTCTTTCACCTCTCCTGAGCCATATGTTTAAAGTGAAGTAATAATGTTATGGTTACAGCATGGCTTTTCCACTAGCCCGGTAATGTGAGCAGAAGCCGGCTCCCATTGACTCTGCTCAGATATTTACATCTCTAAAATTAGATTGGTCTGATACACTAGAGTCCATTATGTGAAACCCAATTCATCTCCAGTGTTGATATTTTCACCAGTCAAAGGTCTTGATAGAATGAGGGGGTATATTAATCTAAACATTTTGTTTATAAATGATGTAAACTTTGCTTACGTAATATGATCACTGAGCCCATGTATGTTACAATGATACCATAGTAAAGTAACTAACCCCAAAACAGACATAATGCAAAGATGAACTCAAAAACAGGATACTTTTTAAATCTTAGATTAAAGAGATCAGTATTACAAAAATATAATAATTTAAAAACATTACTGTAATATTAGTATTACTATTATTAATATTTCAATACATTTGTAAAATAAAAAGTAAAAAAATATTAAGAATTGCATTAAAATAAATAAATCTATTTTCACAGCTGTGGTGTACCAACCTCGACAGACCAGACTTCAAATGTGTTAATTGGGTGTGTGAGACCATAGACAACTTTATCACTTTCAGGAGTAAAAGTACCTATATGGAAAAGAGCAGATAATTATTGATTATTGTAAATCACAATAGTAGAGTACAATTCACAAAAAGTGACAGATCATCATTTGTGTTTTTAAGTTATAATTGACCCTACTAATTTGTACTTTGTGCCATTTTTATTCCCAAAGACAGTAGAAAGATTACATGAATGTAATGCATGGATGCATGTGCCACTAGGGCACAGATCAGGCTTGATTTCATTAATCAGACAACAACCTATTGGTCGAAATTTTGAAAGCATATACCGACAGAACTTACCAAACATCCTGTCCCATATGATAAGAATTCCTGCATAATTCTTATCTATGCAATATGGATTTCGCCCTGCGAATGCATGGTCAAATGTTAATGATTCACTATATATATAATGACTAGTCATTACAGCATCACCGTTTTTTCTCATACAAAGTATATGAAGTATTAACACAGTGTTACTTATGTCACATGACAAAATAGGCTTCGCTTTTGACCCACAGTGATAAACTAATAGCATTGCATTATGGGAACAGTGCAATGCAATTCTACTGTCAAAGTTAATAACACTTACCATGATGAACTCTATGATGGCTGGGAGTATTTAGGATCCACTCCAGCGGTCCAAGATCTTTGACCAGCTAGTGATAGAAACAGTTGCACAAGGTCACAGATAATATTCTTACAGACTTCCAAGCTCCAAAAATTATGCAAAGCACCATAAAATATGTGACTTGTGCTCTACATTCAAAGTCATATGATAGCTTTACGTGAGCAACACATAGAAATTTGAATGTTATTCAACTGGCAATCTTGACATCAGCTGATCTGGTTCACAAAAAACTATTTAATTGATTTGTTCACAAATCTGACCGATCTGGTACCCAAGTTCAACTCACTGATTCAAAGGTCCATTCACAATGGTTCACGGCTTACCGAAGGGGAAGATTAACGATTAATAAGGACTTCTCTTCACTTTTTCGGTGCTTTTGTGTCCTTTTTTATTATTATTTGAAAACCTACATGGACAAAAATGACTAGTACAATATTCAAAATGACTTATTTTGTGTTCCAGAGAAGAAATAAAGTCATACAGCTTTGGAATGATATTAGGGTAAGTACATGATGACAGAATTTTCGTTTTTGGGTGAAGGCTCACTAACAACTATTTCCTTTAATGCACAAAAGGGCAACAGCAACAGGTCACTCCTATATTCAGTATGTAAACCACAGACAAAACACCCAAAGACAAATGATCATGGGTTAGCCCATTGTCCTCCGTTGACATTTTTCATATGGACAGGCAGACAGAATCGTAATATTAGTCTTACATACAACATGTGATTAATTTTCCCTATTGAGTGCCTTGTCTTTATCTTGGCATTACATGCTGAAGAAATGTGCTCTTCAGGGATTGTGGAACCTTGACTGGTTCAGATGTTCACAAACGTACTTGGAGACATCATTAATACAGTGTTTTCTTATCTGATGAGCTCGGTCGAAACTCTGCTAACTACAGAAAGAAAAAGGTGGCCAAATTTCCAGATGGAAAGAACAATATTTATAGATTGGATGTAAAACAAACATTACATTGGATTAGAAGAAGAATAAAGAAGCCATTAAGTCTACTAACACACACTCATAAATACAAGTGTGCGTGTCTATGCGCAAGCTTTATGGCGAGTTAAATGCACAAATACACATTCAAAGCCTTATTTTACCAGGTTATAAACATCCATTTCAGCTAGATGGAGAATATATCGCAGGTGTTAGGGCTGACCATCAGGTTTTTTACTTAAGTATTTGATTCTTGACGTCTGCAAAATGGGAACAGCTCAGCATAAGTGAGCACCGTATTTCAGTGGGCCATTATTTCCATGTAATGAGAGATCTGGCAACAGCTGAATTTTATCTTAAAAGAAAAGAGCTCCCTCACGACTTAACTCGCGTTCTAATGTTGGATGAGGGCTGGGAATTCGACGCCAATAAATTACATGACATCAAAAAAAAGCCTATAAAGGGAGCATAAATTATACCCCTCAGAAAATTGGAGACGTGAAGACTGTTTTCACTAATAGAGCTCTACAAGATGGAAGTGATTCCAAATCCATTTCCCAAACGATCCCCGAATGTGAAGCCGATACTGAAGCCCATTTAAATGGCAAATGTAAAGCTTCTGTTTGGAATATTTCATAAAATCTCAAAATCTCATTACTTATGATTGAGTGTGGTTTTCATAACCACAGAACGGGCAAAACTGCAAACCTACAAAAGATTAGAGTTTTGAAAATGGCTAAACTAAGTCTACCATGCTATGAAAGTACACAGTTGAGAGCAAAGAAATGGCTTCATTTTATCTTATAATGTGCCACTAAAAGATTTTAAATGTGCTAAACCATTAGTAATGACAAATCCACAGTACCTCAGTATGAATCCAGAACTGATACAGCAGGTTAAACTGTATGTGCACTGCAAACACTGACGGAGGGACCATTAGCGCCAACGGAAGGTAAAACAGCTGATAAAACACATCAAATATTATCACTTCATAATAGGTCATTAGCTACACGGCTAGAGCTCATTAACTAATAACTGTTATGTGATCTATCATGCATAATGCCAAAATTATCATAGGTTAATTAGGGAGATGCAGGTACTTCATACCCATGAGGAAAACTGCTGAGTAACAGATTGGCGTAGAGCTGTTGACAGATTGTAGTATTCAGAACTGTGGTGAACCTGATGAGCAGCCCACAGGAAGTTTAACTCTGAAACGACAAAAAAGGAGAAAGATAGCTGAGTGACATTGTTGAAATAATGTGCAGAATCTGAATCGATGATAAGCAGCAATGAATTGGACTAATTTCTATGTTTTGGCTTTAGACGTGTTTTGAAATAGTTGATACAAGAATATCTATAGTTTGCAAACTAAAAAAAAGAGACTCTAAGAGCCATATTCAGGCCACCGATCTCTTTTTTGGCAGAAAGATTTGCCCGCATGCTTCTGAATATGCACCAGGAGTAAGAACAAGTAACCCAATCACAATGAGACTCCTTATGGAAATATTCTTTAACATTTCTTAAAATAAAAAAATTTAATAAAAAAATGTAAATGAATACAATTTAAAATGTAATGAAATAAAATAAAATAAATTGAACAAACAGCAACTGCAGGCTTCTGTGGAGTCTGGAATGGTTTCTTTTCTTTTCTTATTTGTTTTTACATTTTCTAATGAAAACGCACAGTGTTAAAAAAAAAAGAAGAAAGAAATAAAAAAGTCCACCCTCAAGTGTCCTTGATATTCTGGTCATTTGATACAGCTTGGGTTCCTCCTTCAATGAAGTCTACAGGACCGCCGTACTTAGCAGCACTAATGACATGACCAACACTGTCAAATCTCTTTAGGATTTTTCTTCCGAGATTGTCGAAGGCCTTGTGTAAGTGTGAGGTCCATCAAATCTAAGAGCTGGTGAAGTTCCCGGTGAAATGCTGTGATCCAGCTGAAAAAACACATCATGGTGAGAGCATAAGAACAAAACCTTCCTCCCCGCCAGTGGGGCTCTGCTGAGATGTTAGAATCACCAGGCCAGTGGCAAAGTGAGCAGTCAAAAGCTCTCCATTGAGAAAACAACTTCAACCAGTCCACTTAATCCAGATAACAGGACCAGGAAGAGATGCTTTGAGTGTGTATGAAAATGAAAACTGTTTTTCAAACATCAGTTGTCGCCGTGTCAGGATTCTCAAACCAACAGAAAAATGTTCCAATAGTTTATTTATAGTTGTCTCTACACTTTAAATGAAGTATTGCAAGAGCTAATACTACTTTGTTATAAATAACACTCTTTAGAGCTTTCTGCTTTGAATCAAGAGATGAAATCAGAGTTTTTTCTCAAAACACACCCGCAGAGCTCCAGTCAGTGTTTGAGAGTGTGTGAGCCCATGCTTTCACCTCCTAGGGCAGAGCAGTGTAAGATTGATGTGGGGTGTCACTGGTAGGAAGTATGTTCAGCTAGGCCTCATTGCAATCCGTGTCCTCGTGCGCAGGCCTCGGCTGGAAGCCGCATAGTTTGGCAGGCAGTATTCAGAGGGGAAGAGCTTTAATGATGAGAACCTATGCCACAGAAAAGACTTTCCCATCATGCCTGAAGACCACGGTCTGCTCAGACACAGAGATTCTGTTCTTTTCTCAAGAATACAGGGATAAACAACATCTAGTTGCACAGAAAGCAGTATGTACTATAAATGGATAAAGAAAAGCATTAGTTTGGTCTCAACACTCAAGGAGAGATATCAACTAGGGTTACTTGGGTGCTTTTGGTGCTTGCTGGGGCATCTCTCCTAATCTATATCTATTCTTTTTTATTTTTTTTACTGCGTTAGATTGTTAGTTCAACTGCTTCTATTGTTCTCCTCATTTGTAAGTCGCTTTGGATAAAAGCGTCTGCTAAATGATTTAATGTAAAATGTAAATCTGCTAATGGACACTTACTGGCCCAAGGCAAACTACTATTCTCTATGCAAATTAATATCCAAGCCAAGTCATGCCATTCTCAGAATGAATGAATGAAATTAAGACATTTATGTACATTTTTATGGAAAACTAAATCTTCACCTTAAGGTTGTTCTTAAATAGGTTCTTATCTATAAACTCTGGTATGGATGCAAAGTACAGGAACAGAAACATACAGACTCGTGTACAATTACCATTACAGTACATAACTGTGCTGTAATAGTAGATATGAGGGTGAGAGGCCTTAACACAAGCCCCATAAAATGAATGGTTAAACTAACAAGAAAAAAAACACTGATTATACCATTGTGCATTACAGTGCACACTTTAAAGTGTACTGCCGAAACATTTTGAAAGGAAAAATAAATGAAATCTCTCTACTTGTAAATATGTTAATGCATTTTTAAATGTGCTACACATGTGCACATTCAAACAACCTATTTATAAAAACTATAAGAGACCAAGAACACTTGGCAGTCAAGTTCTTTTCATCACATGCATTAAATATTGAGTTTTCCCTTTTCATCTAACATGTGAATACCTCCTCAGCTCTAGTGTCGAGGCCCCACATGATGCCACGGGCCTCACTGAGCCTCAGCGTGGAGAGAGACTGCATGCCATGTCACTCAGGTTATCAGTGAACTGTGAACGTCTGGGCAGAGAGGACAAGCTGTCAGCGAACAAAAGATGCCAACACAAACAGTCACAAACCCATGTCTGTCACCACAATACTTCACAATGTCTTTGCTGACAGTCAAAACTGCTGCTGGAGACATTTGTAAAAAAGAGTGGTATATTTTGAATTACACTGCACATGAATAATCATGGCTGGTATTCGGATAAACTGCGCAAATGCAGGAGCGATTTTGCTCTTATAAAATGGTTTAATTAAACAATATGTTAATATAGAGTAATCTTACTGTACATTTTAGGTACAATATTGTCATTTGTTCGTGAATCACACAGCTGTGCTGAATGTTTTCGATTCACTAAAAGTATAGGTTTAAAATAATTAATTTGTTCTTGAATCAGACTACACTCGTTGTGCTATGATATTGCTTTCTGCCTGTAGGGACAACGCAATAGAAGTTATTTTTTTACTTTGCTATAATATTGCAATACACTTCATTTTTTATTCATTCTTTATAGACTGCAGGATTAAACAGGTCACATGCGATTGGGCATTGTGATGCAACGCGCTACAATGGATGCTTCAATACAGCATCATCATACATACATGCTTAATCATGACACCAAGCAACACAGATAAAAGTATTCCTAACATTTTGGACCTTTTATTGAAGGTAGCCTACCTTTACCTGTTGAGAAACGCCTTTACACACACCCTTAAAGGAGAACTCCGGTCAATTTTAACATTGAGCTCATTTTTTTGTACATTTGGAGTGCTGTCAGTACAGAGAACAACGACAAAAATCGGTGTTGCCTACACCGAATTATCCTCTTTTTAAAATTTGCACCCTGTTGACTTCAATGGGGCAAGTTTTAAACCTGCTTTTAGGCTCTTAACATCCTTGATGTGTCATTACAAGTGCACAGATCATGTGAGTGATTCCTTCGGAGTGAACGCGGGTGAATCTGACTGCAGTAGATGTGAAAGATATTAATAAAAATGATGTTTATTCAGCCAGCGCACATAGGGTAATCACACAGCGTGATCATAGGTACTAAACCTATGCGCGTGAACTCGACAATCGACTACTGTGGACTTCGACCGAAAACAGGATGTAAATACAGGTATGTGCGCTGGCTGAATAAACATCATTTTTATTAATATCTTTCACATCTACTGCAGTCAGATTCACCCGCGTTCACTCCGAAGGAATCACTCACATGACCTGTGCACTTGTAATGACACATCAAGGATGTTAAGAGGCTAAAAGCAGGTTTAAACATTGCCCCATTGAAGTCAACAGGGTGCAAATTTTAAAAAGAGGATAACTCGGTGTAGGCAACACCGATTTTTGTCGTTGTTCTCTGTACTGACAGCACTCCAAATGTACAAAAAAATGAGCTCAATGTTAAAATTGACCGGAGTTCTCCTTTAAGAACTGTATTTGGGATGTTTGAGTTGGGGGAGGCCTAACGCGAGAAGGCACGTTTGCACAGTTGCTTTATTTTTGTAATTCCGCTAAGTGTCACTAGTGTCGCAGAAGCTACATGCTTTACCTTTAAAGGGTAACTCTCGCCAAAATGCAACCTAGGGTCTTTTTGTTAATCTACCCGAGGCAAACTTTTGTTTAAAAGCATAATTAGGATGGAAACGCCACTTTTAAATTTGACCATATTTTCGTTTTCGGTCAAATTGCCTTTTGAATGGGAGTGCTCGGGGCACTTCTATGATAGCATAAAAAAAGAAAGAAAGAAAAACGCTATTTTTAAAACACAAAGAAGGCTCGACACAAGATGAAACTTTGCTCGAAGTATCACCAGAGGCTCTACACATGAACTCGAGCATTGAGAACATTGTTTGTGTACACAGAGTTTACTAAAAGAAAGATTTTGAACAACTCACTGTAGCTGTGTCCGCCAGCATTTTGACAGTCAAAAATAGTCGATCTCCGAACTCTGTGTACACAAACAATGTTCTCAATGCTCGAGTTCATGTGTAGAGCCTCTGATGATACTTCGAGCAAAGTTTCATGTTGTGTCGAGCCTTCTTAGTGTTTTAAAAATAGCTATTTTTGATGCTATCATAGAAGTGCCCAAAGCACTCCCATTCAAAAGGCAATTTGACCGAAATGAAAATACGGTCAAACTTAAAAGTGGCGTTTCCCTTCTAATTATGCTTTTAAACGAAAGTTTGCCTTGGGTAGATTAACAAAAAGACCCTAGGTTGCATTTTGGCGAGAGTTACCCTTTAAGAATAACAGTCAAAATCAAGTTCAAAAAGGGTTCCCACACCTTGGTTAATTTCAAATTCAAGGACCTTTCAAGGACTTTCCAGGTCCAATACCCTCAAATTCAAGGACTTAATGTGGGGACACATTCAAGTGAGAGCACGGTTACATCGTTTCAGCCTATTTTTGCAATGTTTCACGGTGTGTCCGTTGAGGTACCATCATAGTAGTTTTGTGCGCACGTGAACGTCATGGCAATGTACAACACAAAGTACCTCACACGGGAAACACTTAACGCATAAATGTGCGTAACTAACGTAAATCAAGCAAGCTAGTATGCATAGGCCACGAAGTGTTGGTAAAATTACACATTTAGCAGACCGGAGGGATAAATATGGATTTTTTTCCAGGGAACTTCTTGCACAAAATAAATTTAAGCTCTTTCAAGGACCTGTATCTATGTATGTTTATTTTCAAAACCTTTCCAGGGTCTTGATTTTTATCTGTATTTTTCAGATTGACAAACTTTCAAGGATTTCAAGGACCCGTGGGAACTCTGCAATTCATTGGAAAATCTGTATTTTTTCCTAGTCCTACTTCACTCATGGCATATGTTGGAGGTAGACTCCTATCCTGAAGGACAAAATCTTTGACACAGCAAGAGACATCCCACAGACTGGCTTGGTTTGGCTTCATCCAAAACCTACATATGCACACACTTGCCTACAAACACAAGTGGCTGATTTGCTGTACATTGTTGATATTATTGCAGTGTCCCAGGGGTGCTGGTTTTCAGCCCTGGCTGGCTCCACATCCTGGCCGGTTCGATTCTTTTGTACGCCCTCCAACCTGCACGGCCGGGGACTTCCAGAGGCAAGAGAAGATTTATGGAGCCCCCGTGGCCTGGGGTTAAACCCCGCCGCCTTCCACCAAGAGGATTCCTTTTGAAAACAATAACATCCAGTCCCGGCCTCCTTTGGGACGGCACTGACGTGATCTGTTTGTCTTGACAACTGCCGGCGTCTGCGTAAACGCTAAACGTGTGCCACTAATGTATCCCTAACATGATATTGGGAGGCTGCATATGTAAACATATGTGCTACTGCAACATTTTGCTACTGGAGAATGCTAACTTTTTTTCTTTTCATAACTTTTCTGATTCCAGTTACAAATGAAAAAATTAGCAAATAAAGTCAAACCTTCCAAACATCCTTCCTTTGTGCATCTTTACAAGGTTACATCAGTCGTAATATTTACTCATTTTGCCCAAAGCACTTCCAACGATGACAGCCACAAAATACCATTTCTAATATGATCAAAGCTTACTTTTGGAAAACCCAGTGGCTCAAGTGCAATAAACACCTTTCCCACTGAAAAACATTGAACGGTGTGAGGTGATAAAGAATGTAACATTACGTAATGCCTTCCATAACTTGTTTATAGTTTCTATCCAGCTTTATGACCCTCTGTATAAACCTACAGCATCTAACCTCAACCTCAAAATAAAGTAAAAAGGCATGAATATGACACTTCTGCTAGACTGCACACCAGATAAAAACGCGTCTTAGAAACCCACACAATATCCTCCTTGGACAAACCAAATGTTTTTCCAAACTATCATTATTCAAATGTCTTTATGTGACTCTAGTGAATGAAAAGGAGAGGGAATTAGGGAATTGAAATGCATGTTGCTTTACAAAATTTGGGCTTACAAGTAAGACTCCAGATCCAAAGACCTGCAGGACTTGTAATTAATCTAAAGACGTCATGCTACACATCTACTGTAGGAAACACAGAATGCAACCTTAGGCCAAACTAATCACCAAAACTAAGGTTATTTAAGCGAGTCTGCCATTAAAAGCAATCCAACCTGACAGCATTACTGTAGGAAAATCAATCTTCTCAAAATTGAGGATGCAATGAAATATTTACAAAAAAAAAAAAAAGAACTTTCAATCTGAAAAATAGACAACAGGGTCCACTAGAAACCAATTGTAAAAATGTTCTGATTTGAACTAATTTAATAATGTGAAAAGTTAACTTTACATGAATTTCAGAATGTCATATTTGGTTTGTCCCTTTTGCACAAACACATTTTGATGATTGTGTTCCTGATGATTGTGTTCATCATGATATTTAAGAAGGATACAAAGTGTATCTTGTGCTTTAAATGGAAGTATTTTGCTTGATTAGTGACCCAAGAAAAAGTGCAGAATCTTATTCATAGCTCTCATTAATTTGACCTCACAGCATTTCTTTGTTTTAGGTTTTTCACAATCCAAAAATGTTATTTCCATGTTTAAACTACAGTAGATAGTAGTTGAAAGTAGTAAAACCCAAATGTGGTCTCAGACTTCTGGAGCCCACCGTACATCTGTCATTGCTCATGACTCATGAAACTGAGAAATGAAAGACTAACTTGATGGAGCCCTAATGCAGCAGCAGCCACCATGGCCTTCATGTCAAAAGCCCATTGGGCTGCTTCAGAGTTCCTGAATGGAGGGTTAAGCTGAGGTTTTGGTGGAGCTCGTTGGAAATAGTAGCATGTGGGGACCTGAATCACAGTTGGTATGAGAGCGGCAGAGCAAACAGAGCTACTACTGCTGTCAACGAGCCGGCCACATTAAATCTCTCTCCTACTGACGCCAATGAGTGTGGTGCCTATGATTATGTTGTTTACTGATGGTAAAACACACACTAGTAAAACACACTGGGTAAATGGTGTAAATACAACTCTGAGTTCTATATGAAATATCAACGATCCAATTTTGTGATAATTTTGTTTTAAAACAAAAGCACATGTAGACAGTGCAAACGACCGCATTACCTATATTGCACATTGGGGACCGCAGCTATTTTTATACACTTCTCTGTCTACAGATTTTTAAAAAATCTTGATGCGTAAAAGGATCTAGAAGACCATTAACCTAGTCCGGGCTAAACCATAAACCTCGTCTGGCCTACGTTGCCAAAACCGACCGTGCGGTCGGAAAGCCCGCTACAGTGGAGTGGGGCATCGCTATAGAGGAAGACATGGAAAGGCCAAACACCACTAAGAGTCGCAATAAAGGTTTTCAGGCAACTGGAAAATAAGGCAACATGTGGAAAAAATGTGACAGAGCATGACAGAAGAGAGCAGAATGGACGCATGCAAATAGCTCACGCAGAAGCAGACGCAGACGCCTGGACAACATCAAAAGCCACCAAGGCCAAACGCAGCCTTTGATTCATGAGGACATGAATTTCTAACTATATTAAATGGCTACTTCAGACAAGGAAAAACAACTACTTTACAAATCGGTCTTAAATTTAAGCTTGAATTTAGTTTTAAATGTCATTCAGGGCAGTTTGCATATAAATTATGCAAAAATTGGGTTGCTACTGTACAATACGAATTTTAAATGCTACAGATATTAAATTACAGCATTTTTAACAGATCTTAGCATGCAAGTATCAAAAAAGGACCTGTGAAGGAAAAAATGAAATTCATAAAAAAGATCAAATAATGTTTCCCATTTTACAATGGCAATAATTAGGGTCAGTATAGCTTTATAACGGTCATATTTCTGCTGTTATGCCCATAAAATAGAATAAAGATTTACAGCTTACAAGTCCCAAAAGAATAGAGCTTTAGATAAAAGCTTTTGTGCGCCAACTGAACCAAAATTGAGTATGAAAAATATTCGGAGATCATTAGCTAAACCTTAAGACCAGCTGTTAACCTCTCAAGTTAGTGGTCAGAAGTGAAATCTGAAATAACAAAGGTGGACATGTGGTTTAGTCCGAGAGCTGCTGCTCACAGGTTTCTGGTCATTGAAAATAATCTGGTCATTGAAAATAATCAATCACATATTTTACACTCAATGGACATAAAAAAAAAAATTATCTATATAGTTGCATTTAAGTTTAATGTGATAATTACAACTTTTATCTTACTGATAACACCAATAGAATATAATTAAATATTATTAAAATTATATGACATGACAACCTTATTATTTTGAACAAGAAACGTTCTATTGAGTTGCCCTCACTCAACAAAAATAAATATGACCAGAGTAGTCAAATTAATCAGCAAATGACTCTTTTGAGTCAGTTTTTTATAATGAAACGGTCAAAAGACTCCCTGGAAACGGAATCCCTTACGATTCCCATTGTTACTGCGATCACTTTTCCGATTCTTCTCTCAGTAATATTCTCTGGTTGCAAAGGTATAACAGCTAAACTAACTACGATCCTTAAAAGAAAGGCCATTATGTCTGGGTCTTTTATGAATTATAACCATACCATATCCAAAAGAAGTCATCTTGGACAGCAATGGAATAGAAAACTAGACAAATAATTTCCTTTGACTTCAAAAAAGAACAAATTGGGCACAGGAGACCTCTGACATAAATGACATTTCCGACTCAGAGCAAGAACTTGGGACAATGGAAAACATAACATGACAGCCACAAGCACCTCATCACTTTATTTAGGGGTCCAAGTGAAGTCTGGAGAGATGTAATTAAACAAAAAAAACATCCTGCCATCGTATCAACATTAAATCCCAAATGGATGGAATTGGTGTAGCATATGGTGAGCGTACTTCAGAAGCGAGGGGCAGTGGCCTGCTTTTACCTCTTTTATTCGGAAGAAACTGAAGTCAATGCACTGGCCTCTGCTCTGACACAGTGGATGTTTACTTGTGGAATAGAACAGGACATGGGGCAAATTATTGAGCAATGTGCATTTGAGGAAAAAAACAAAACAGCCTGTAACATTGTATTTTGGTAAACCAAAAGTAGGATTAGGATTTCATATTCTCCAGCATACCGGAGAGCTACTTCTAGAGCAAGATCAAACATCTCAAACTGTTGAGAAGCAGATTTACAATCTACAGTATGGTAACAAAAGTATATTTACTGGCAATGCTATTCTGTGACGGCTGCTATTGAAGAAAGAAGAAAAACACCACAGCACTCAAAGATTACAGCTGTGACAACGTTATCCTCTGTTTGGACACACATCTCACGGCTCTCTGCCTGAGCTCTCATGCTATGCAAGCATAAGTGTCTTTTGCAATCGCCTACTTCTTGACAGATTGATATTTCATATGCAAGGCCAGAAAAAAGGCATTTAATCTAAGATGCATTTTCCACATCTGGACAGAAGACAGATTATACTGTATATAAATGTGTTTACTGAAATATGGAAAATAAAACTCCGTAGAGTCTGAGGTAAATCAAAAACAGTTGCTTTTCCAAGTTATGAACTTGCAAATGTAGCAAGACATACGATCCTTGAAGACACCGGGGTCAAAACAACATTATCATGGAACTACACCGGCCATTGTGCCAAGAACATAAAACTAACATCCATAAATGACTTCAGAAACAAATAATGCTTCCTACAGTACTTTAGTTTAAACATGTTCAAAAGCTAGTTTCGTCGCAATGAAAAACTCAGTTAATGTTTTTAATTCCGGCAGGATTATCAGTGAATCATGACCTAAATTTCAGTTTTTCACAAAAACTTACCGTACGACTTCAGAAGTCGTATGGACCACTTTTATGGCACTCGTTGTTTTTTCTCATTATATCACTATAAACTGAATGAAAGGATTTTGAAAATGATGGCTCCTATTCCAGTTGGAACTGAAATGTGTAAAAATGCTATTAGTACTAGATTAAATAATTAAATCATATTAAAATTCACAAGATGAGAGCAGCACACCCTGTACATTTTGGAATGTTATGACCTTCCGTTTTTACATTCAGCGAACTCCTTTAAAGCAGATGGATGGATATAATAGCAGTGCATTTGGCAGGATATCCACATACCATGGACGAATCGATGGAACCAGTAGTATCCCATGTCCACACCAAGAAACGCAAGCCACCACGTCCAAGCTGAATCCCAGGGAAGCTCCAATAAACGGAAGTTGTTCCAGACATAAATATAAGCCGACACCTCCAAACTTCTCACCATGAGCCTTGAGAAAGACACACAGAGAGCTGAATTAAGTCATATTAGCAGAGCTCACCAGCAGATAAACATGTCATGGAGTCTATTACTGCCTTCTTATACTGTCTATGATTACTGCACGAGAGAAACATGATGCTAACTAACTAGCATTAGTTTTGTTCTCAATTTCATTCAGTGCTCAAAACAGTGCACAATCTCGTTGTAAGGTCAAGTGATATCTGATAAACAGTATGAATGTCAACAAAATTGAGTTTTGAAATCCAAGACATGTCAATAATTTCCTGTGATTCATAACTACAGCCATTTCTGAGAGGTAAATCTGACACTTGGGAAGTTGTTGTCAACTCACTGAGGCAGACGAGACATCATCCCTGCGGACAAAGACGTGATGAAATCGTTGATCTTGATGCGAGGGCCATCTGTCTTTAACCATCCCAACACAATCTCCAATATTATCAAACCAATGAAATATGGTGTGGCCTACAACACACAAAAATCCAGCAGTGAATAAACACCAGCATAACAATGATTATAATTATATACTGTTGACTCTAGTACATTTCATGGAAACGTTTAAGTGCTCCATCTTAACATAAAAGAATAAGTCGCCTTTTGTAAGTGTTGCACATGACTTTTTGTAACAGCCAGAAAAAAATGCATGATAAACTAAGCATTAAAATTCAACACACTAGACCTCTGTCAGTAAATAAATAAAGTATGTGCAATGATTCTGTAGCAAAGTCATGGGATAAAAGAAAATAATATGTATTATATATATATGTGTGTATGTGTGTGTGTGTGTGTGTGTGTGTGTGTGTGTGTGTGTGTGTGTGTGTGTGTGTGTGTGTGTGTGTGTGTGTGTGTGTGTGTGTGTGTGTGTGTGTGTGTGTGTGTGTGTGTGTGTGTGTGTAAAGTGTGCTGGATTGGAGTGTAAGGAATTGTAAGGACGGGCTCTCTAAACAATCATGTCCATCTTGTGAACACCAGACACATTATTCAAAATTATAATTTGCCAGCAAGGTTTAACTTTAAATATTTGGTTCTGAGGTTCAGGATTTCTTGAACTTGGATTACCCATCAAAACCTAGGGCAAATCACAAAAGACTAATTAAAAACTTAACAGATGTGGTGCTGGCAGAACTCTGGGTCACTCTTCACAGTGTGAAACCCTAGACTCACTTTCTCACATGAAAACACACGCACACTGAACTGAGTGTGTGTGTGTGTGTAGGGGGGCTTAACCGCATAGAGTAGATCTACAGGTGCAACTCGACGTGTGTGTGTACATGTGAACTGAGGCAGGATAGAACACTAGGGAACCCCTATCACACGCAAACCTGGACACATCTGGCTGCCGACTGCAGCGAATCTTGAGCTGCTAGTGCAATGAATAAGAAGCTTCCAAAAACTACAAACCTATTATGAAATCTATATGAAATTCAACTTACATGTAATTCGATATTTAACTTCAATGAGGTGCTTTATTTGCAACAAAACTAGAAAGAACAAGTGCACTTCAATTTTGAAAATTTGAAAAACGGTTATTAGCATGTTTTTAACTATACAGTACATAATAAAAACTAAATGAAAACAACTATTTAGCCCTGCAGTAACATTTTTTAAGCTTGCAAAAATTGTTAATAGTTGTATATAAAGCTGTGATTGTGGACTCAGATCTCACCAGGGGAAAAAATAACATTTGTGAAGCAGATGGTAGTATTTTAGGTTTTTTTCTTCAGCTTTCTTGGTCATATTCTGGACTTTAAACAAAACTGTTTTCAAATCACAAAACTGTTTTTAAGGAATGCACTGTCAACTAAACTGCCTTTATACACATTTCTAATACAACATTTTTAATGAGATTTTATCGTTTCAACTACACATTTATTGTCTAACAATGGGACTGCAATGACAGTTTTCAATCAAACTGATTGGAGAAAATATCTAAAATCTTAAAAGCACAAATCCGTGTATTGACCGAGACAAGAAAACAGAATTTCTATTCTCTCACCCACACACATCAAGAGACAGAAACTTCAAATAAAGTTCTGCAGGAATGGCGAGCGAGGCAATTTAACAAGTGTGTGTTTGTGACAGAATTACAACAATTAGGATTCCTGCAGTGTGGTTAATTGCAATTTCTCTATTCATGTGTTTATGGAGGCCTGTAAAAATGTGAGTGTTTTACCTCAAATAACAAACATGTGTTGATTTGAGTACAGCCAAACCAAAAAACACACACATGGGTCTGTTAAAATGTGAGAAGCGAGCACCCTGCTGCAGGGCTTAAAAACCCGAACAGGTGGCAGACTTATTTTCCAATTGTTGCAGGCATGATGCTCACTGTTTTTGCAAATTGATGAAAATCAAGAAACCACACAATGTGGAATTAAGGCATCATTTAAATCCTTAGAATTAGACTAGTTGTAAGAAAACATGGGTGAAGTCTCCATTAAAGTCAAACAGAGCATCATGTCAGAGTGTCTGAAAGTGTTTGGTAAAGCATTATTATCAATACTGAAGAAACCATTAAGCTACAGATTTTTTGTACACTAATATACTGACCATATGAATTGGCAGTTTGGCAATTGGCAGAGTAAGTAGCATAATATTAAAAATCCCCCAACACTCCAAAAGGTTACAAAAGGTGAAAGGCAATCTTTACAATCATCGTTGTTTTGTCCTTATTTAATACAGCTTATCACATACAGAACTGTACTTCTCACTGTATGATGCTTGCTACTGTGTTTTTGTCCAAGGCACTCTTGCACGATAGCCTACTTGTGCATTTAACACAACTTTTAACACGAATTAAGTTGTAAAACGTGGTAAAACAGAATACTTTTTTTAAAACCACATGTATTTAAGCTCTGTTGTGCAAGCTCTGTCGAACTCTCTCCATGCATGAGTGTGTGTTGTTGTTATTAGGCATAGAGTATTTGTTTTCACAATTTAAATAATGACGTCAGACTTACCTGATTAACATATTTCGGCACCTCTTGTACAGTGGCGAATGATGATTCATTAGGAGTCATTAGACTGAACAGCATACGAACTCCCTGAGAAACAGTCACATTGTTTACTCCCCCTTGCTCCATTGTGTTTGTAAGTGGAAAAAAGGAAACTACAGTAGCCTATAAATCAGTGACTCCTCTCACTGCCGGATTAACCACAGATGTTGTCTGTTGAACGTGTATTTAAACACCTACAGGCGTCTGGACCTTTGAACTTCACGGAAGCGCAGTTATGAAAAGAGATTATGTAATCACATGACACAAACAAGGAAGCAATTGTACTTATGCTGCCTTCACGTGCTATCGGAATTATCGTAGCCTACTAGTTTTCTAGTTATAAAATTGGACGTGAACGCCCTCTTAAGTCAAAATTTGAATGGGATGAGCTCGTACCACGAATTCAGAAGTGGTGGTACGAAATCTCCGATAGCACGTGAAAGCAGCATATTCCCAGCAGACACTTTCATATCAATTTGACGTCAAATATTAGTCAAGGCTTTATCAAGATGCTGTATAACATCATTTTAAGTTTGGACAGCAATTTATTCCAGTGTTAATTGGGTAAAAATAGGAAATTAATCCCCCACTGAAATTGATTATGTATCAGGCCAATATGTTTGACGTTCAATTTACATCAAATCAATGTCATGTTTTAGATATCAAATTGACATCACATTGACATCAATAGTTTAACTAGGATTTATATAAATTTATGGCATAATATGAATTGGCCGTCAGCTTGATTAAGTTTAAATAGCATTTTTTCTTAACCATTTGGCTTAACTCATCCATTTGGCACATTTCCCTTTGAACCGGGTTGAATTTGTGCGTAGTGTCCATTGCTAATGGTGTATTAGCAATGGACCAATGCACCAATGCAACAAGTCAAGTCGTAAGGATCATATTTATGAGTAGAACGCACATTAATGCCACCACAATGTTGTAAATACAAGTGGGAAGCTCTGGGTTTTCTTTAAAGTCCCCCTAATTGTATCCCTTAAAACTCATCTTTGATCACCAAAATGACATATTTAAACTTTTTTTTCCTGTTAAAAATGTCTTCATGCCTTAAAATAGCTTGAATGCAACTCTACACCCTTGCTTCATTTAGTATACACGGATTGAATACTCATGAATATACTAATTGGCCCTGGCCAGATTCCCTCTGCCAATTTACAGAGGTAAACGCAACACAACAGTATCGCTCTTTACAACGTCGGACACATAACTAATTCATATTATTAGCTTTTTGCCCTGACTATGTTATCAAACAGCTAATTGTGTGTTGCTAATGTTACACAAACCATGTTCCCATTCGCCATCTCAGAGTCATGCAGCTGCGTTCTAACAATCATCAGAAACGCTTTGAACAACTCAGAAAGTCAGTGGAGAAAGCTATATAGTTGATCATAACATCGTAATATACATTATACACCCGCTATATTGCAAAATCTACCCGATTTTCATATCAACACAAAAATATACCGGGATAACCTGGCTTCTCTTGAGACTCCCCTGCATCACAGCATAGTAATGATATGCTAAATCCCGCCGGCACGTTGACGTTATTGGTAAAAAGGTAGTTTGTAACTCCTACAAGGTAGGTAGAAACACCAGCGATATCAAACCGCGTCTTTGAGACTGTCTTTAGATCACTGCAGTTTTAAAGATAAAATAAATAACTCAGCAATTGTGTTGACTTATGAATTCGCGTATGGTTTGTCTTAAAAGATACTAATTCTATTCTGGGTGTGCATCAGTTTAAAGATTTATGTTTTGCCGTTTTTGCCTTTTATTATAATAGGACAGTATGTAGACTGGAAGCAAAGTGGGAGAGAGAGATAGGGTGACGGGATCATGAAGTCCACAAGCTGGGACTTGAACTCAGGTCACCCTAAACATAAAAGCACCATATGTAAGTGCACTGCCCACAAGGCTATCGGCACCACCTGGTCTGCACTAGTTTTATAAATATTAGAACCTCATTGTGTAAGAAACATGGGGGGAACAGAATCCGACTGCAGACAGTCCAGCTGTCGGAATCCGTTCCCCCGCCACCATGATGAGAGATGTTGATGTGATGGTTTAAAAGATCCTTATTCTATTCTGTGTATTGATGGAGCTTAACCACCATCAGTTTGATAAATATTTGAACCTCATTGTGTAAGAAACATGGGGGGAACAGAATCCGATGGCAAAAAATCCAGCTGTCGGAATCTGATACCCTACCCCCATGACGGGAGATGTTGATGTACTGGCTAAAAAGAGGCTGATTCTATTCAGTGTGTAGATGAAGCTTAACCAGCATGAGTTTAAAGATTTATTTTTTGGCGTTTTTTCTTTTGTACTGATAGGACAATATGTAGATAGGAAGCGAAGTGGGAGAGATAGAGGGGGACGGGATCAATAAGAATACACGAGCCAGGACTCAAATTCAGGTTGCCCGAAGTGCAGTGGCACAATATGCCTGCACACTGCCCACGAGGCTATTGGCACCACCTAGCCTGAACCAGTTTTGTAAATATTAGAACCTCATTGTGTAAGAAACATGGGGGGAACAGAATCCGACGGCACGCAATCCAGCTGTCGGAATCAGTTCCCCCATCCATATAATGAGAGATGTTGATGCAGTGACTTAAAGGGATACTCCACTTTTTTGGGAAATAGGCTCATTTTAAAACTCCCCCAGAGTTAAACTGTTGGGTTTTACCGTTTTCGATTCCATTCAGCCGAACTCCGGGTCTGGCGGTACCACTTTTAGCATAGCTTAGCATAGATCATTGAATCAGACATGACCATTAGCATCTCTCTCAAAAAAATTACCAAAGAGTTTCGATATTTTTCCTATTTAAAACTTGACTCTTCTGTAGTTACATTGTGTACTAAGACCGACAGAAAATGTAAAGTTGCGATTTTCTAGGCTGATATGGCTAGGAACTATACTCTCATTCCTGCGTAATAATCAAGAAACTTTGCTGCCATACCATGGGTGTAGCAGGCGTAATGAAATGACGCAGCTTAGTACACGATGTAACTACAGAAGAGTCAAGTTTTAAATAGGAAAAATATCGAAACTCTTTGGTCATTTTTTTGAGAGAGATGCTAATGGTCATGTCCGATTCAATGATCTATGCTAAGCTATGCTAAAAGTGGTACTGCCAGACCCGGAGATCGGCTGAATGGATTCGAAAACGGTAAAACTCAACTCTTTAACTCTGGGGGAGTTGTAAAATGAGCCTATTTCCAAAAAAAGTGGAGTATCCCTTTAAAAGATCCTGATTCTATATTGTGTGTGCATGGAGCTTAACCAGCATCATTTTGATAATATTAGAACCTACTTGTGCAAGAAACAGGGGGGATTAGAATCCGACGGCAAACAGTCCAGCTGTCAGAATCCGTTCCCCCACCCATATTATGAGAGTTGTTGATGTAGTGACTTAAAAGATTCTGATTCTATTATGTGTGTGCATGGAGTTGATGTAGTGACTTAAAGCATATTAAAAACACCAGCAAGATTAAAACCTTGATTTTCACCACAGCGGGCCGATCTTTACGAGTTGGGGCATGTCAGTGAGAAACATGGCGGATTACCACAACACTTAAATGTATCTAGCAGTGATATTGTCAGGCATTTCTATTTACAGCAAAGTAAACGAATTGCCTGCACAGAATATGATAGCATTGTAATATAACAATATAATATGTAACAATAAAGTCTACAGTGCCTTCATAAATTAAATAAAAAACATAAAAAAGCAAAACACACCTGATGCACATTTATTTGTTCTTCCTTTTCTAGAAGTAGAGGTTAAGAACCTTGCTGTTTCTTTGCGTAATTAATTAAAAGAAAGTACCGCCATCTAACTCCAACAGAAGTGACTTGAATGCACCTGCTGTTGTAAACATGACTTCCCACCTCGTAAATACGAACTTCCCAGGAGGACTTGAACTCACCACAATATTGTGCCTATATTTATTTGTATTGTAGAAATTCATGACTTGAAATGATGCAGAATATTCAATAAAAATATAATAATATATAATATTCTATTAAGTTCTGATTTCTTCACACATCATCACAAATCTCATCTCAAGTATGCTTTTCACTAATGTCTTCTTGGTGACTATATAACCAACACAAATTTGACACATATGCCAGGTTGTATTGATTGATTGATTGATTGATTGATTGATTGATTGATTGATTGATTGATTGATTGATTGGTTGGTTCAGCAACAACTACTTGAATAACATAACAATGTATAAACCTTTTTCACAAAGTAAAATAAATAAATTTACCATGGGGAATAAACAAGATTACCCAAAGACATGAAAGGAGATACATGTCTGTACAATCTTTCTGTACAAAGCTTTCTGTTTTTTATAAATTAATAAATTTATTATTTTGTTTTCATTTTTATTTTTGGAGGGAAAGATTGATTTATTATGATGTATTACTACTTTTTTTTAACTAAAAAGCATATTTTTATTCATATATGGAAGGTTCAACATGGGTGGGTTTGGTTCAAATAATGTATCAACTGATTGACAATCATAATTTACATGTTTCGAAATGATCTCTTACACATTAAATACTAAAATAGAAAGAAAATATGAATCCCTTTAGGTGTATTGGTAGATGGAAAAGGTCACAGCAATGTGCACAAACTGTAGATTAAAAAAATATTTTGGAAAAGCTTGTAGTCTACTGCTGTTTTTGGCTTGGACTATATTTAAACAATGTAGCTTTTCCTGTCCAGGAAAGAACCTAAGAAGTCAAAGTGCAATAAAAGGCTTAGATGTGAAACAGAGAGTAACGTGACTTTCTGTGTGACCTCTCTATTCCATTGTGGAGGAAGTTCCAGAAATCTCCTTGGTGATACAAAAACATTCAAACAAAATATATTTTTGTGGTTTCTTCCGTCAAAAGCAGTTGAAGCTACAACTGATTCTTTTGGCAGGACCCTCAGAATCATTGGTCCTGGTGGGCAAATGGGTCTTGATTCTCCTGGCTTGCATTACGAATTAGAATGCAGGCTCACTCAGTGCCGACAGCATGAATGGACCATAACATGATTTTGTAATAGAATATGATCCGTTTGCTCACCCACCTCTCAGACTTAAGGCAGAAGTCCTGACCCTGCCTGGAGGAAAAACTGAATTTAGCATATTCCCCTGCCCCTTCCTCAATAACTTATTCATGTAGGCTCCTCGCTCAGCCTTATAGCATATTCGCTTCATAATCATGGTGATGAGTCGCAGATCCTCACTGGATGGATTTCTATAGGAACATTCAGCTTAAGGGATTTGAAGTGGCTGAGGGTTAGAAAATGTACTTGACAAATTTGACTCGCAGCTGAACACACAACAATGGTTGTGTATCAGTGCATATTCTCCAGTCCAACTGCATGTAATTAAGGCCCTAGAATTTCAGCTTCTGTAAGGAGGTCCCTATTGCCCAGTAAAGTGACCCAAGTCATGCGACTAATTCTAACCGCAACACCACATCTTTCAATATTATTCTAGTAATTATTAGTCTACTAGTGGCAGTAGACGTCTTCACATTAAATTAAGATCATGTAAAGGTGAGGTAGGTGATTTGTTCCAGAAACATTGTTTTGTTATGCTGGTTGAAAGTCTCCACACATCCTGAGAGCAATCACTAAGTTAAGTGGTTTAAATGTACTTTTTTGTATATATGTCGTCTGTGGAAGGCATAGGACCATAAAATGTTCGTCCAATCATTGAATTCGGTCCGAATGCAATGGTACGATGTTCTAAATGCCTGTCAACGTGTGTATTTCCATACCTCCACGCACCTCCTCACGCAGACATCACACATCATCAGCTCTTTTCATGCTATGAGTTAGCCAGACGTCAGTCAATGAGCACCCAGCAGCCACCTTTTACAGTTCCTTCTGAACCAAAACAACGAGCTTATGCTGCGTTCACACCATAACTACCTTAATTTGGAAGAGAGTGGTTTGTGACTTGAATTTATGCATTTCAATGGCAAAACCATCAACGTTGTAATGAATCTGCAGCAGTCAGGTGGTACAGGTCTCTTTAAGTTGTTTATGTTCATTATTATTGTAATGTTATGTGCTGTGAGTCATGAGGTAGTTTAACGCCGTCTCTTGTGCCACTTTGCAGACTGCTGTGTTTTGCAGACTCATGTGTTTTGAAGGAGGCGTGACTTTGGAGACGCTTTGAAAGGAGGGTTGGATCTTGTGCTCAGAGCTAGCTCTATTTCTAGCCTTCAAAAATGTCCTACCCTACCTTTAAAATGCACCTGTTTCTAGAAAACTGTGTTGGAATAAGTAGCTAGAGGGAAGATATGATTTCGATAACAAGATACAAGCAGATAATCAACGGATGTATTTTTTGCTTGCTCAGTTGGGCCAGTAGTTAATATTTTTACACTTTCAAAATATTTAAATTATCAATTTTAATTTACATTGAGTTTCTAATTGCAAATGTAATTTTTAAGGAACACTTAGCTAGCCTAACTTTTTTGTTAAAAAAAAAAAAAAATCATTAATACCTCTTCCAAAACACGTTTTTGTCTTACCCTGATGCACTATGGTAAGCCTATTATAATTGTTTATATTTTAGAAGAAAACAAATGCGTATTTGCATCACTCCTGCATATGTCTTGTCATATCCGTAAATAGAGAAACGTTTATCTGCTACTTTGAGGCGTGTGGGAGTGGGTTAACTGTCTTGTCACAGTGAGGGAGAAAGATTGACATGGGGCAGCTAACTCTCAAACCTCCCGGTTTAAAAAAAAAAAAAAAAAAAAAAAAAAAAAAAAAAAACACCGAACAGAGGAGTCTTCTGACAAAAAGAGAAAGCGTGAAGCTCTTAAATCATAAAACAAAATCAACATCGGCTTGGCTTGGCTTTTCGGAGATGGCGGGAACTGAGGGGTTTGAAATGTTGTAAAAGTGATGCGGAGATGGTGTTTTTATGACTCGACGGGTGAGTAAGGTATTTTATTGAATAGATAAATTGGCACACGTTGTTTATTGTAAAGCATTATCTATTAAGGGTCATTTCATTATGGTTGTTGTAGAGCTGTGCTGGAATTTATTTTCAAGGCGTGTCTATTAATGGGTAACGTTAAAGCTTCAGTAACGTCTTCAGCCAGTCAGCTTGATATCTTTTCCATGTCAAGTGTATGTATTATGGATGATAGCCATATTTATCAGCACAGTCACGTAGAGCCGAATTGAAACCAATGTTTTTTTTCCGCAAAATGCATGCACTTTTTTTTTTTTTAACCGCTATTGGGCCAAGCGGTATATGATGTAGCCTACCTTTATTTTATTTTTTTATATATAATTTGCAAAGAAAATTTTAGCTTAGACATAGTCAATATAATCATCCAGGAAACTCTAGGACAGAAATAAATTCACAAACACATTTGCTAGAAAATGATGGCATACAGTAGGTTAAATGGCAAAAAATGACATTATTTTCAACCCGTTCTACTGATAGGCCTACTACTATCACAAAAATATTAAATGGTATTTCACAAGCAAAAGTTTAAAAGGCATAAACATGCATGTACATCAAAAAAAGTAGGATATAGCAGAGGCCCAATAGGGGGACAGTTATGTCAACTGACCCGTAACACTCACATGTTGAGCCCTGGCAGTCAGTTCTGTAGTCAAAAGCCAGTTTTCTCAAATTATTCAAGCACTGTTTATTATTAGCTAACCTCCAAGAAAGAATCATTCATGATAAGAAAATCATACCAAGCCACATACGAAAAGTTTATTGTTGAAGCATTGTCTGCACATGATACAGCTGTCAGATTTTTGGAAGATAGGAATACTTATTTACATGACATAATATTTTCTGAAATGTTTTTGACTCTCCTGCACACTTGATTGATCATTATTTCGATCACATCGAAATTGTACAAAAACATACAGTAGAAATCAATTAAGGCACAGAAAATTGACAGTGCAAACTAAACCATACCCCTTTTCAATGTAAGATCAGAATGGAATGTTGTTGGGCCAGATCCAGACAGTTTAAAACACTGCTCTTCTATCTTTCAAGTAAAACAGCAGTAGAAGGGTACTTTAAAGGTGCTGTAAGTGATTATTTTATAGAATAGCATGCAGAACATATCAATACCACCTGACAGAAGTCTCTAGGCTCTGTGAAACACTTTGGCTTTGCTGACAGTGAGGATTTTGAAATGGCTTACAGCACCTTTAATGCATTTAACGGCATTTTCAAATGTGTAAACATTTCCGTCAAACAAGCAAGGCACCTTTTCTTTGTGAATATTGATGCCAAAGTATCACAAATATTCTGTATCATCCAAATGCAGAACAATATATCAGTCCTGTGTACATTTTTACATATTGAGCAAGCACTGTTAGCCTACTACTTTGAGGCGTCACAGGAACTGCCCTGGGAGGCGTCGTGGTGTGGTTGCTCCTCATTGGCACGTATAATCTGCTGTGCAGTCTTTGTGTACTTTCAGTCCGTACTCAACATAATCCCTAACTGAACATGACCCCGGATAAGCATCATAAGTGAGCGTGCTCAGAGCTCTGGTCGCTGTCGTGGCTGTCCTCATTGTTGATAAGTGAGTCCGGTGTATGTTGGAGTCCAGGAATTCCCGAAAACTCAGAGGGAAGCAACGTTCCCTTTTTGACATTCACAAGCTCTTTTTCTCTCGCTACCGCCCCCTGTTGGCCTCCCTTAACTCGCTTCCACTTCATCCGTCTGTTCTGAAACCACACTTTTACCTAGTGGGAAAGAAAGACACATGAGTTATCAGATCCTAGACTCTTAGGCTACATCTACATTAAGCCCATTACATTTAGATCGTTTCAAAACGCTCTTCAACCATATTAGCGTTTTCAAGCTTTTCCAAAAGTTCCTCGCCCACACTAAAACTACGAAAAATGCTTAAATCATCTTACTGCGCATGCGTAAAACGTAATAAAAGCTCACTGAGATGATACAGAGAGAGCAGACATAATAAAGTTCTCACACTTCTTCTGGCACAATCATTTTATTAGCTAAATATCCCAACACTTACTGGTGCATCCAATCGCACTCAAAAATCACTAGAAAACTGAAAAGAATTTGAACTGTTTTCTCGGGACAAAAATGCCTAAAATAGAGAAAAAGATGCGTTTTCAAATGTATGCTATCCAGATTAATATAGGCATGCCTTATAAATAAAGGTTTTTATTGGCATATGGTTCCATGAAGAACCTTTAACATCCAAGGAACCTTTCCATTGCACAAAAGGATCTTTACAGTGGAAATCTTTATCGTTGTTTAGATTACTAAAAAGTCTTTCACACTACGAAAAAATTGGTTCTTTTAAAAAGTGTTCCATGTAAGGTTCCTTGCATGGGGAACCCAAAATGGCTCTTTAATGGCATCGCTGTGAAAACAACAACAACAACAACAACAACAACAACAAAATATTTGGAATCTTTATTTTTAAGAGTGTAATTTGCCTTCAGCAAATTAGTCTGTATGTTCACCCCGATGGTGCAGATGATCTGTTTACTGTGGTTGTTGGAGGAGCGATTGGAGAGGTAGATCAGGCCATGACTCACCAAACTCCAGTAAGCTAATATCCCTCGATCGGGTGCAAGTGTGCCATGTGATCAGATGACTGCCATGCTATTCTAATGCATGATCCACAAAGTTTGGAATTATGTTTTTCTGAAGACGCTTGAAAAATACCATGGCTTTCAATGCACATATTTGGCAGCAACTCTATTTTCAGCCCATCTTTTCTGTGGCATCAGACATTTTTGTCTTTTCCTTGCGAGTTGATTCAGAGACCGTATTTACGTTTCCCAGAACGATGATTTAGCTGTTTCTTAAAGGGTCACTGCTGTGCAAGTAAGGCTTGCTTGCCTTATGCTAAAATTTATTTCTGGAGTAGGTATGATGTTAGATAGTCACATGGAATAGACCAGAATTCTTCATCATACACAATCAGACTTGACAAATACCAGGCCCAAATCAGCAAAATGATGTAATTTGATGGTTTTTTTTTTTTTTTTTTTTTTTTTTAAATGGCTATCAAACTTTTACGGATTTTATGTTCAAATTCATTTTACGCTCAACACAATAATTCCTTCAGCGTACGTTTTAAGCATCCGCAAGGAATCGTCTTTGGATTTTAAGGTCCGCTAGAACACTATTAAATTGGCCACCCACGTTCATTACTGTCAGCACTGTAAGACTGCCACCCTTAAAATATATCTGCAACGTTTGCAATTCTTCTCTCAGCCTGAAAATGTCCCAGTGAGTCCACTGGTCACTGGTTAGTGCATGTCATCAGACAATTCTATAATTTCCTAAAAATACCAACACTTGCATGGCAGCATTGAAATAAATTTAAAGTTGAAGACTGGATCTGTGTAAATGAAATCAGGGTCTCTTTGCAGTGGCAAGACACCCATTTGGTTAAATCAATGTAAGAAAGAGAAAAACAGACAAATATGCAAAAGCCAATAAGAATTCACTATGTGGATGACAGTCTTTTATTCAAAAAAAGTAAATGGGAATTTTCACTTTAATTTTTTTATTCACTTTAATTGTATATTTCTCAAAAAATTATAAAGTTAAAAAAAGTTACTAAATAAATAAACACACAATGGGCCCTATCTTGCACCCAGCGCAATTGACTTTGTACACCGACGCATGTATCATTCCTATTTTGCACCCGCGCACAGCGGACTTTTCCCTCCACAGACGCACGTCGGTTAACTAAGAAATACACTTGCGCTCCCCGGGGCGGTTCAGCGCAAAGAGGAGGCGTGTTCCGGCGCAAACGTTCCCTGGTGCTATTTTGCAGGTTTAGAAAACAATTCCGCCACTGACTGAAAAAACCTAGTTTAAAGTCAGTGGCGCGTTGCGCATGTTATTAATATGCTATTTTAAGGGTGCATGCTTGGCCATAATCAATGTAGCGTGTGCATCATACATTATTACGATAGATAGATAGATAGATAGATAGATAGATAGATAGATAGATAGATAGATAGATAGATAGACAGTTTATTATAAAAGCATACATCTAGCTTACACATTTACCCAAATTATCATATGTTTAACCGAAGTTAATTTGGGTGTGTTTCTCCATCCCCAACGTCACTTTTCTGTCTTTTACGGCTCTGACGAGAACGTCGGTCTCCTCGGCTGTGAACCGCTCCTGTCGTGCGTCTGGCAAATCCGCCGTTATAATAGGAATCCGCTATAGAACAAGCGCGCCTGCTCTTAAAGGGAATGTGAGATGTCGCTCTGATTGGTTTATTTCACGTTACGCCCAAACCACACCTATGAATAATGAAGCTACTTCAGACCAACCCATTTTATATTTGCTTCGGGCGCAAGAGTCATTTATCCCGCCGGTATAATAGCAATTGCGCTTGATACTTGTGTTTCAGATCGTTAAAATAGGGCCCAAAGTGTGTTTGTATGAAGCAGTTCAGACTGAATTAGCTGGAGGAGTTTAATTCTAAACCCCTAAAACATTAAGGGAGACCAGTACAGTGCTTTCTTGCAGGTGCTGTAATAAATTTATTTACAGATAGTCGTTTTAATTAGCCTGTGCAATATCATTATGATTAGTAACCATTTTACGTGTGCTCCAGTCATAGTCCTTCTCCTGTCACGAACGTCCAGAACTCCAGCAGGTTCACACAGGGATCACATTGCAGGAGACGGATTTGCTTACTTGTCGTGTGGCAAGGTTTTTAATTCTAAGCCTTGGGAATGTATCCCCAGAGAAGATAGCATAATTTAAGGCCACAGATGTCACTTCCTTGTGGGATCCATTGCAAACTGCAAAGTGTTATGAAACCAAAAGGTCTAGAAACTAATTTGTAATCTAAAATACTGCGATGTACTGGACATATTATAATTTAAGGCACTTGCATGGTTCATTGAGCAGTTAAAAATGTTATGAATGGTGTTTTGAATTAGGCCAGAATGACCTGCCAATGATGTCATTTCAAAAACAGCAAGCATTATGTCATCTCTTTATGTCTGTAAGAGTCAATAAACTTCAATGGTTTAATAAGATTACATAGTTGTTTGGTTAAAACATCAAATAGTTACAACAACCAATATATCTTTGGCTCCAAATAAAGCGTCATGTGCTATTTATTTCACATATGGCTGTAGGAAGTGCCTTCCCACGCAGAGACCAATTTGTAAGACGGAGCAGCAAGGCGGAAGTGCCTTAGCGGACAGAACTTCCTTCGCCTCTCCCGTTACTTGACTACAGCCAAAAAGAGAGCTTGCAGAAACATCTGGAATACAATAGTCCCACTCCATGGCTGGATAGAAAAGCACTGAACCCAGAAAAAAAAAAAAACGACAGTAGCTTGTGACAGAATGATTGATGAACAGGGACCAGGTCGGACTCGGTCATCTCACCTGCCTTTCCGTGAGATCCAGGTTTACGGCGATTTCGTACCGCCTCAGTCTGGTCAAATAGTTGTGATGGGCGAATTCTGCCTCCAGTTCTCGAATTTGCTCTTTGGTGAACGCTGTCCGCTCCTTCCTTGGCTTGCTGCTCACATCCGATTTGTAATTCCCATCTTGGGACTCTTAAAAGAAAAAGCAAGAATGAAAGAAATGGTCACAATCTTTTTGAAAAGCAGTGTCAACTGTTCCACAACAAAATGGGCTTTGAAACACAATCAGTTCATTTCAATGCAATCGTTCCAATTAAATACAATCACTGCAGGGTTGAAATCCCAGAAATGTCATAAAGAAAAGCAGAGGAGAATAAGGAATACTGCCAGTCATATTTTACGATGCTGCAATTGTGCATGCCAGCTGTTTGTAAAAGTCAGCTCCAGCCGTGAGTTTTCATAAACCGCTATATAGATTCTCACAATGAGTTGGCGCTCACCAGAACACTTTCCAAAGACTTCATTTGACTTAGTGTTAATGGAATCTGCTATCCTTGTAGTTTTAATATGGAACAAAACAGCACTGGAGGACGTGTAAAAATATATTTCCTTAGTTTATTTACCTCAAAATTTTACGAGCGTCTTCCAGTCATGGCCCAAGAGCTGCCAGCTCACAACAATTTTCAGTGGAGTGTTTCTTATTCCCTCCCTCGCTCTTGCGCTGTCAATTACGGCGAATTGCTTTCCCTAGTTTCAGATGTTTTTTGGAGTGACAGAACATGAACGCATAAAAGCTCATATATACAATTACATCTGGTTATTGCCAGAGCTCAATTACGTCTAGTCTATTCTTGAATGGGAAACGCAAAAGGCCATTGAGGAAATGTCAGATTAGCCTAGCTATCCATCCTACCGGAGACTCATGCGCTTCTGCTGTTTTGACACATGAGGAAGGAAATTTTATGCTTCTTTTTTTCACAAGACGTGCGCCTTTATCATGACTTCATGTTGCTGTGACTCACTTGCAAAGCCTTTTGGTTCATTTATCTATGGGTGTGGAGTGAGCGCTAATCCAACTAGCATTCCAAACCCAGCTGTAAATAGAGTCTAATTTAATGAGACCCCATCCGCAAGTGGCGAGACCTGCTCTGCCATTTCAAGTCAGCATGCATGATATTTCAAATACATAATTGTTCATGTTTTTTCAATGATAAAATACTGTGTAATATAATATCCCATCTTAAAGGGAAAGTTCACCCATAAATGAAATTGTACTCACTCTCAAACTGTTCCAAAATTTAAGGTCCGTTTACACCCAGAACGATAACTATAAAGATAACTTTATTGGCATCCACACCAGCGGACGATATCATTCTGTTTATTCTAAGGGTGCGTTCACACTGTTTGCTGCAGTCCGAGCCCGAGCCCGATTGTTCCCGGCGCCCCCCGCAGCGTTGGTCTGGTTTCACACTCAACTTGATTCTATCGAACCCTGGTGCGTTTGCGTGCATCTTACGTCATCGCAGACGTAATGCGAGTCAATATATTGTGTTTTTTATTAATTTTGTGCTATTATGCGATTATGTGTGTGTGTGTGTGTGTCGCATAAGGTGGCCTTCTGCTGCTTGCAAACGGACTCTTTTGAGGAGACAGTGGATTTCCATTCATTTGTTTCCCTGATTCCACTCGATATGCACGAATACACTGCAGGCTCACTCTCGCTCGTATCCAAGGTAAATCATCAACACTATCATCCCTTACATGTGTTTGTATTTAATTAAATACATCATCAGCTAAAATGCATGCGCAGGTTACTTTACTTCCTGTACAGGTGTGCACCCGAGTCTGTGTTGCTTTCACATTCACACGAACTGCGGCACGGTTCGAGTGCAACCGAACTCAGACCACCTCCTCCAGGTAGTCTCGGGTTCGGTACCCCAGTGTGAACCCGGGTCCGCATGACAGCGCTCACGTTAGCGATTTATCATGCGAACCGTGCCCCGTTCTGAACTAAATTGCCAGTGTGAAAGCACCCTCAGTGTGTGCTGGTCTGTCACTTTAAATGCTCGTGCTCTTCATTGTTACATAGAAGAAAGTAAATGATCAGATTTGTCATTTTTAACTGTTTTCAAACATATTTTCCCTCAACTGCCATTAGTCAGATTATCCCCGCCCCCAAACTCATGCTATTGGTCGAGCCACTGTTGCTGTGTCAGGCTGGTCGGATTCTCAAACAAACAATGTTTTTAAAACACTTCAAGCGTATCTTAGATACACTGAGATATATGGCAAAGTATTATTTTAGTTTGCCTTGAAGGTCTCACTGTAGGTGGATGTTCAGATGAAGTGTGAAATCGCCGCTGTCAGCTGCATCATGATGGCTATAAACACATGCCAAACGTGTTATTTAACAGTATCATTTGCAGGTTGAGATTTGCAGAAGCTGAAAAGGACAGAGACTCAGGATTGTTCGTGTAATGATGATATTGTAGTTTAGCATAGAAGTTGCAGTCTGTGGTGACTCATGCTAATGAAATAATCATCAGGTGATTTCTAAAGACAGTGCATCAAAATGCAACTGATTACACCCAGTTTTAGCTAAAATTTCACCAGATGTATTTTAAAGAGTCGGCTGAATGTGGGTCTGATTAAAACGAGCAAAAAGGCACATTTATTGCGGGCCAAAAGCAGCCATTGTGGAGTGAGAAAAAGCAACACGAGCATCGTTTCGAGAACAGAGCTGGTCTAAGTTAAGGAAACTTTTCCCGGCTTCGCGACACGGCGGTTACACCACAGCAATTAGGCCTGCGCTTTAACTTTTATCTCTTCTTTAAAAAAAGAAAAGTACTGGGGGAAAAAAGCAGGACAGCCTAAGCTTTCAAAGATGATTTAAAAAATACAGCTACAATGAAAATTTAGACATCTACTTTAATATTCTACTTACATACTGAGCTTTATTGGTGATAAAAACAAGAAACCAAAATGAATATCATGAAAACCCACATGACAAAATACACGCTAGGCTGCTGTCTCCTATCCAAACCAGACATGTGCTGTTTTATTAGAACATCCACACATGCTTTGAATAAATCAAACAATATATCTTAAATATAAATATGTTGACATTTTGACAGTTAAATCCGCCCTTTTTGCATTGATTGGTGCTCATTATAAAAGCTCATTTAATTTTTTGTTATGCCACAGTTGCTCTGAAAATGAATAGAAAGTATATTAGAACATTTTAATAATTGAAATGCCTTTTAAAATCTATAGTGCTTAAAATAGATCAACACTGTTCAAATGCCCCAAACACATCCTTGAGAATTACATTTTCTATAATTCAATAAATCTACTTTGTTTATTGTAAATCCCACTTGCAGGCAGAAAATTGAGAATACATTTTGCTACGGGAGTAGAATAATATCCAAAATTATTCAAATAATGTTCAAAATTAATTAATATTAATACAAATAATAATATAATAGTAAATGTATAGTTAATACATAATGATTATATTTAGTAGTGCAAATAACTTCTAATCCCATATATATATAAGATATATATATTTATTGGGTTACACTTCATTTTAAGGTTTCCTTGTTAGAGTGTAATTATACATTTAAGTAATGAGTAATAATAATTAACTGCATGTACTTACTATAGGGTTAGGTTTAGGGTTTGGTTCAGGGTTAGTTGCATGTAATTATGCAAAATGTTATGTTATTACTACAGTGAGTACATGCAACATATGCAACAAGGACACTGTAAAATAAAGTGTTACCATAAATTGTTAAAGTTTAAAATGTATGAACTAGTGCGGAGTCCTCCAATTCTGTCAAGACCTTTTCAGCAGTGGAACAAGTGTATTTATGTTATGTTAATTTCGGGTTGGCCCAAATGAGAATAAATCCACATCTGCTGGGCTGTACCTCTTGTGTGGACCTGAACTTTGTTTTAAAGGGCAGAAAGTAGTTAAAAGTCCCTTTGAAGTAACAAGATCGTAAAAGCACATTTTATGATCCATTTTATGCAGTGTTAAATTGATTTTTTTAACACGAGTGGCAACTATTCCCGACAAAACAAACTGGAGATGCCCATCAGATTAAACAACAACTTTTGCAGTGAACCGAAAACCCTTCAGTTTACATCATATCTCCCTGTTCGTTTTACCCATCAGCAAAACCAAAAATAAAGTAACAGTATATTCCCGTTCTGATTCCAATGTACAAACAAATTATCTTCAAAGAGAAAGCTGCTTAAAACACTCCTGTCATCTAACGTTTGGCTTTTCGTGTTAAATGCCAACACAGGCGTCCCTGTTCTCCTTCTCAGACCATGGCATTAGTTACTTTACCACATGCCTTATTTGTGCTTGCCAAAAAAGTGAGGAGATGAAACAGATGAGACTAAAAGTGAATCATGCGTGCAGTTAAATGCCCACACATGAGTTACAATCTACCCTCTGCTAGCCAAAATAATTGCTTCTGTGCGTGTAAGCCAACACCTACAGTACAAAACTCTTGCAGGCAAAAACACAGATCCACGTTTCCCCACGTTTCCAAAAACACTAGCACTGCACTCAGTCTGATTGTGAAGGCTGTTCAAATGCACCATAACTTCAGTTACACAAAAATTCAGTTACAATAAAACAAACTTAGATGTTTTAACAGTGTTTAATGGGGACTAAAATAACAAAAGTATAATTGATAAGAGAAATGTTCTTCTGGAAAACATTACAAAGAATTTATTTACACGATGTGACTCTTGTAACATGCATAGGAGAAAATGACATATATAATTAACATATATATATTACATTTTTCAATCACACATATATATATTATATATGAATATAAATAATATATTTAGAAATATTTAAAAGAATTTATATATAATATTTGTAAAATAAGAAATGTATATAATTTTGTATTTAAACAAATATTAATATTATTTACAGATAGCAAATAAATAATACATGCTAAATGTTGATATATTATTTATATATATGATTTATAAAATTAGAAATATATATATATATAAATATTTTGCAAATAATAGGCCTAATATTAAATACTGAAATTAAATAAATAATTATACTCATATATATATATATATATATATATATATATATATATATACACATTTGATATATATATATATATATATATATATATATATATATGATTTCTGCAGAATCATGTGACACTGAACACTGGAGTAATGACTGATCAGCTTTGCATCGCAGAAATAAATTATATTTTAAAGTAAATTAAAATAGAAAACCATTATCAATAACATTTCACAATATTACTGTGTTTTTCTGTATTTTTGATCAAATAAATGAAGGCTATATATAAAACAAAAAATGACTTGATCAGATCGGACCCTTTAGCTTTTTACTTAAGGATAGATGGGTTTAAAATAAAAATGAGCCTTTTTCTTACCAGAGCTGTCACTTCTTCGTTTGCTATTCCTTTTCTCTGCCTCGGCCGGCGACATCGTATGACGTCCGAAATCCCCTCCGGGAACGCAAGAGGCCCCTGAGGGCACCCCTCCGCCGAGGCTCGGGGTGCTTGCGCAGAGGCTGGGGCCCCCGGGACCCATGTCTGAAGAGCCTGAATCAGGGGCCGAGATGCCCAGTCCTAGACGGGCGCTGGCTGGCGAGGCGCTGGCCGTCTGCGGGATGTGCCATCCGGTCTGCTGCGGTTGGGGTAGATGATGATGATGATGATGATGATGATGCTGCTGCTGCTGGGACATGGGTGGCCCTCGCTGGTGCCCGTGCCCCCCAAACAGCCCCCCGTCCTCACCTGGGTAACCGCTCACGATGCAGGTTGAAGGAGAGGAGGTGGAGAGGTCAGGGTACGTGGAGAGGTGCTCGGAGCGCCCGTGAAGGGCGAAGGCGGGGTGCAGGGCCTGTGGAGGCGCGTGAGGGCTGCGCAAACAGCCGAACAGCGTGTGATCCATCGCATGCACCGAAGCGGTCGCTCACCAAAACAGAAGCCACAACAGCAAAACTTCCAAGAGATGAAAAGATTAATTAAAAGCAGCAGAAACACAAAACGCTCCTTTGCTTCTCACTTTAAGCAATCTCTCCTTGGAAAAAAAAGTGGAAAAGGAAAAAAGTGCGTCAGTACACATGAGTGTGTGTGTGATAATCCCATGCACGTCGCGAGCGAGAGTTGCCAGGCAGCAGCAGCTGACGATGATGATGATGATGAGAGATGAATCTCACTTGACAGTCTAGAGCAGACTGCGGCCCAGCTGAGAGGGAAAGGTGCTTCCTAACAGTGGCCGGGATTTTGGGCAATGGGCTGGGACTGAAGGAGGGGTGGGAGATGTTATAAATAGGGACATGTAACATGAGAGGGAGGCTGGGTCACAGAACCCCGCCACAACTGTCCACTGAATCGAGCCAGTCCAAGCCTTACAGCTCGATACATCTAAAACATGTCAGAAATAGATTTTCATTTCTGCCCTTTTAAATCTTTTTCATGATTTGCTGTTTTTAATTGTTACTTTTTCTTTGGTCCCAAAAGGCTGGAGAATTTGCTGAGAAGGTCGGAGCAGCTGAGAGGGGTTAAAAGTGTTAATGGGTTGTTGATCTTCTGCACGTTCTCCTTTGTTGCGAGGATGATTTAGAGGACAGGGGCTCAGTGCTAGAAGTCCCTAAGCTGTAGATCTTCTTCTATTGGTCGTATGACTGCGCAAACTATTGAGTCTTTTCTTTCTTAGTCGAACGAAAAACCACCTACAACATAAATAACGTTTGATCAAAAATATAGTAACAATAATAGTGTGAAATATTATTACACTTGAAAATGTCCATTTTTAAAATCTTTTAAAATGTAATTTATTACTGTGATGTCAAAGCTGTATTTTCAGCATCATTACTCCAGTCTTCAGTGTCACATGATCCTTCAGAAATCATTCTAATATGATGATTTGATGCTCAAGAAACATATTATTATCAATGTTGAAAACAGTTGTGCTGCTTCATATATTTGTGGAAACCATGATACATTTAATTTATAAATGTCTTATTATCAGTTAAATGCACACTTTGAAGTTAAATAAAAAGTATTAATATCTTTTTTTTTTAAAGGTAGTGTGTGTGTGTGTGTGTATATATATATATATATGTATGTATGTATGTAAATCTTTTGTAACAATAGACAAAAAAAAAAAAAAACTTTCTTTTTTTGAAAGAAATTAATACTTTTATTCAGCAAGGATGTGTTAACTTGATAAAAAGTGATAGTAAAGATTTATATTGTTAGAAAGCATTTATATTTTGAATAAATGCTGTTCTTTTTAACTTTTTATCATCAGTGAATCCTGAAAAAAGAATCACAGGTTCCAACTAAATATTAAGATGATATATATAAATATATAAATAGTTAGGACCCTATGGTTTGTTTATGTGTTTTGTTGTACCTCGGTTGTTTTGGGTGTGTGTGTGTGTGTGTGTGTGTGTGTGTGTGTGTGTGTGCAGGAATGTCCTCTGATTGGTTCATGCAGGCTGATTGATGCCATGTCCTGATTGGTGCACAGTACTTTAAAAGGCATGTCATCATCACAACATCTTTGTTTGTGTCCTGAGCAGAAAGAGTTGGCTTGTATAGTGCAGAGTTTTAAGAGAGTTTGTATTAGTGTATTCGTATATATGTTTATAGTGTGTAATAAGAGAGTTTGTATGTGTTAAAAGTGTATTAGAGACTGTGAGTACTGACTGTTTGAGTTGGAAATGTTGTGTATTTGTCTTTGTCTGTGTTTGTTGTATTTTACTTTTGCCTGTTTTCTGACACTGATTTCGGCCCTCTCAATTTGTTCACTGGGTTTGTAAATATATTGCTTTTTGGTTAGGCAGTTAGGTTAGTGTATTTTCTTTTTGATTAGTTTAAGGAAATGCGGTTAAAACTAAGAATGTTTTGTTATACAGTATAAACAATAAACTGTCTACGAAAGTACACACACACACACACACACACACACACACACACATATACATATATCCGACAATATATCCCATATAATTTCGACAACTTCCCAGCCCACTAAAATGAATAAAAGATTCTTCATGGAATATACATTAGTTGTAATTTACAGTCATGGTAGTGTATCACTGTTTTAATCAGAGTAACAGTGCTCATCGCGGCACACACTACTCGAGCAGAACTAACAGCATCGCCATTCAAGACGTCCCAAAGGTTTCACCCATACAGACCGATGCGGTGTAACGGCACACAGAGCAGGGCCTTTCTCTGCTCATGGGTAAAAGACGGAGAGGAAATCAGATGCCTTTTGGGGGAAATAGCTTTAGCAGATGGGGAAAAGAGTGTGGAGTCAGGGCCTTATTTAGAGAGAGCGGAGAAGACGAGAGACGGTCATTCTCATCTCTCAAAGCACCATGTCACACAGTCTCGGGTGAGTACTGCAAATTCTCTGTTTATCCTGCTTATTTGTCCAATTATCAGGAGAGTTTTTGAGACGTGTGGATGCTGTTTACACAAAGTTCGTTTTCATATGTGGCTTCTCTCTTTGGATATTGTATATCTGTCATGCACTCTTGCCCGTGGCCTGATCAGATCTAGAAAACCAGTGATATGTGAGGGTTTCACTTATCAGGTGACTATACGAGAAAAGAGGGAGCACAAGCACGATACATTACCAACAGTGCAACATGTTAAATCTAAGAGACGCGCTGCTCAGACGTTGAGAGAAAATACAGTTCTTCAGCAGGATCTAGAGGAGAGATTTTGCTTTGTTAAACCTATAACACTGACAATAGATTCAAATAAATAATTATTATTTAAAAATGTTAATTAAAAACAGTTTAAAGACTTTTTAAATTCTTGGTTTGTAAAATTCAGCTTCAATTAAACTCAAAACTTTTGACCTAAATTAGAATTTCAATAAATAAATTGTATATTATTATTATATTGTATAACTACAAATGCAATGCTCAACAGTTTTCAAATCCCAGAAGCCAATATCAAGGTAAACGCAGATTCAATATTCCTGCATCAAAGTGCATGGAAATACCAAACTTAAATTAAATTTGCAATAAATAAATCATTAAATTGACCAGCATGATTTTAATATCTTCAAAAGGTTTAAATTTAAACGAATGAATGAAAGTGTATTTTCTTCACCTATTTAATCAACTTTTTGCCTTCACTAGTTCATGTGACACTAAATGGCCCTATATATGCATATTAAATGAAAAACAGTCCTTCAGTTTGTAAGCGTGAATGATATAGATTTCAGCCCTGAAATACACAAGTTTGCCCTTTCAACGAAAAGGTCCACCGCAACATTACGGAGCATATCTATCTGAATACATTTTTTGTAATCAGTTTCATGCAGATATTTTTTTGTATTTTCATCATTTACCCTGCACTGTAGAATCCGTATATATTTTTCTTAGGTTTTAAACTCCATGGCTTAAGGATTATTATTTATTATTGCATGCAAGTTATTTCTGTTGTAAAATGAGATATATTATGGGATAAATATGGGTGTGATTGCACTATGCTATGCACTACATTTCTGATGTGTCACAGTCCGGGTCTGCTTGAACTATGGACTTTACAGACTACAGAAACCTCTCATGTACACAAATATCTCCTTTTGCACCCATGACTTCTGTACATAATTTAGTTTTTTAAGTACTTGCAAAAAACATCTGATAAGTGACTGTGTGTGTGTGTGTGTATAGTATATACACAGACACACACACACATTAAATTGTCATACTTTGAAATAAATCTAGAACTCTTAACAAAATCCTTGTACTGTTACATGCTTCAAACATACTCTGTTTCAGCTTTTATGTGCAATCTGAAAATAATGGTTTGAAAACAGCTGGCTCCTGTAAGAGTGTTACTTTTGCTGTTGATATAAAATGTTAACCTACTGATTCGTGTCAAGTGTATCTTAAGCTACAGTGCAAACAGCAGCATAATAACATTTATATTTAACAAACATTTGACAGTTGTAAAATTCCACTAAATAAGCTCAATAACAGTACAAAGCAAACAGCTTAGGTTGTCCCAGCGGGATTGATTATGTGGTTACACAGTGCTATTGAGCTCTGAAATATTAGATGCGATATAAAAATCTCAACAACATAAAAACATCTGTTGGACAGTTTTGCCAAACTGCAGGTCTGTGAACTGACACGATTTTCATATAATACATTAAGAATCATTCCGTCTCAAAATATCACAAAGTGATTTGTGAAGTGAAGTGTTTGGTAGGTTGTTGTCCAGTTTAAATAATTTTTTCTCTCTTGGTCTATAAAATTCGACTTAAAACTCCTTTTAACTAAATTAAATTAATACATATATTTATAAATGTAATGCTCAGTTATTTTCCGGGCCTCTTCAGAATGTCCTAGAGTTCATCAAAAGCTCAGAAGGGAAAATAATATGGTACATTTGTACCTCTAGCTTTTTTGAAAATCACACAAATATTTTTGAATTTAAAGTCGGCATGAAACCTAAGTTGCGATACTCTTTTCTTCCCTATTGTGATGTATATCCGAGTGAAATTGCTTCTCGAACAAGGACAAATGTAGGGCGGGACTTGATTTTATCCATAGGTAACTGATTGGATGGTTGTGGTTTGCTATTGGTCGATCTCATGTGAGTGACAGGTTGTCCCGCCCTCACGCCAGTAAACGCATCATCAGAGAAAAGAAGAGATGTCATTGGAGGAGAAGTTATTTTAATTAAAGATTATCAGGGCACATGAATAAATACTGTAATATTCCAAAAAAAAAAAAACTTGTTAAACAAATACTTGTTTATTTTATATAAATGTAACACAAAAAAATGAATTCATATGAGCTTAATAAATAGCAGCAGGAGTGTGTCTAATAGATCCATTGATGCATTATTCAGATGCACACTGACGTGGTTTACACAGATTCTGCAGCGTTATGAATGTGTCCTCGGAGATGATCTGGGACGTGTGCTTTGCACACCTCTGTCCTGATTCACTCCGCTGACTGCAGTAAAAAACACTCCAGGCTATTCTTTGTGTTGGTGGTACAATTCGTGTCTAATAAATCCTAAAAGTATTTGACTGTAAAGACCTGACTCTTTCTGCTGTTTGTCACATGGTCCAATTAGTTTAGTCTCGCCCACCGGCTTCTCCAGCCACAAACGCTTTCAAATACCGTAAAAGCCAAATGCATCACTAAAAGTCTTTTGTACCCCCCAGTCCAGCATACTGTTTTAATAAATCCTTTCATTTCAAAAAGTGAAGTCAACATTTTATGATTTAATGGCTTCCTTCTCGCTGTCGGTGCCTGTGACGAAGGCCAAATCCCAGAGTGCTGGAGACTCCCTGTCCTTAATAGTGGGCTTGGGAGATTTCTTCCTATAGCAGACTAATGGATTCTCAATGTGAGGTAGAACTTCATCAGGAAAAACCCACGTGTTGCTGGGCGCTCTCTCTCTTTATATGCTATTCCAAGGTTGAAGTGTGATGGCATTAATCAGTAGCTTTTGTCCCTTAGTTCCTCATCAACCAGTATTAATTAGTCAGGAGTGATGGAGACTGTGTTTAATGTGTAAATGGACTTGCTGACCTCTACTGGTGTGTGTGTTAGAGGTGTGAACTACCAGGTTACACGGAATACGGAAGGGTCCAAAAATGATTTTATTTTAACCTGGAAATAACAACGTTTTGAGATTCGGAGACATTTAAAATGAAGAAAAAATATGACATGAAATGAAATATTTCAAATTCGACACTATTTCTAGGTCACGAAGCAAATATGCTGCTGTCGATAAAGTGACAAACTAAATAATTAGTTAATTTTTACGTAATTCTTTATTCAAACTGTTATGGATTTGTGTGAAAAAGTACATTTTTAAAATGATGCAAAATTACTTTTACTAGTGTCTTCAGACTTATTGCAATGTAGATGCAAAATATTAAGAAATAACTCGACATAATTATATCATAAAGCCACATTTATTTATTTTTTTATCATTTAATTATAATTAATGTATAACAAAAATCATAAACCCACATTTAAATGATTTTATAAAGTAGGCTTTAATTTAATATAATATATTGAATTATATTTAATTGAATTATATTTGATTGATTAAATTAATAAAAACCATAGTGCTTTACACCCAAATTATTTGCAGGTATATATATATATGTTTCTCAGAAAGTACTCACCCCCCCCCCCCCCCCCCCCAACTATATTTTCTTGTTTATAGTTAAATTATATATACAAAAAATAAATTAAAAAAAGTGGGTATATGAAGTGTAATAAATATTACATTTAAATATTTATAAAAATAAATTATGTCAGTAGACCAAATAATCTCATCTCTGTTGAATAATTTGATGTTTCTTTTATGATTTATCAACACAATAAATTATAAACGTTTGTGTACTAGAACTGTTTTGAAAAATTTCTTCTGTTGTTAGCAACTGTTTTATTTTTAAGCACCATAACATAAGCAAAATATCAAAAAAAATAAAATACTATGATATATATTGACAACATAATTATGTTTGTCCACAGAGGCGGATATGGTACCACTAAACGTCTCTTTGGTATGGCAAACATAATTTCCATTAAACAGACGTGCATCACCCGTCAGGAGAGAGCCAAGCTAAAATAGCAAGTTTACCGCTCTACGCTGTCAGTCAGATTGTGATCCAGCACAGCAGAACTCTCTGACCCCTGAATAGTTTGTCCTCACTGGGGTCACACACACACACACACACACACACACACACACACACACACACACACACACACACACTGGAGATCTCAAGGGAGGCATTACTTTGGCTGTTCTTGCCTAAGAGTGGGAAGTGCACAAGCTCTTGAGCATTTCCCCATTTTACTGCAGGACAATCCCATCATCCTCTAATCAAGCCTGTGGTTTGATAGCCAGCTCCATCTCCATCCTTGCGCAAGGGTCGTGACGCAGGCTCGGGACAATAGAAGGATATTAAAACACTTCGGCATCCACTTGAAAGTCCCGATCGCTCATGCCAGATCAGTCAGTGCTGGGCTTGTGTCGCCTCAGACTTCGTTCTGCAAAGAAATGTAAAAGTGTGTCGGCATATGTGTGCTTGCTTAACATTAAAGGAAAAATGAAAATACTTGTCATTTTTACTCCAAAAATGCTGTTATTTTTTCTGGAACACAAATGAAAAAATGTTTAACTTTAAAAAAAAAAAAAAGCTACAAAAAGAAACACTAAAATGTAACTATAAAATGTATAATGATCTTAAATATTAATTCACTTGACAGACATTGTATGAAATCTTCTAATACAGGGGTTTTCAAACCTTTCGATGTCAAAGATCCTTAAATATGATTATATTATTCCCCATAAAGGCTGCTTCATATTTTCGTATACAGAATGAAGGCCCATTTATACAGTGTGAGAAATATTAATAAATAATGTTAGATGTTTTAACATGGAAAGACACATTTTCAACTGAATTGGAATAATACTGTAGCATTTCTCACAATACATATTTCAAAGCAAGAAAGAAAATTAGAAGGCTAAATTAAAAGTTTTGTAAAGTTTTATTTTAATAAATGAATACTTTGATTCAGCAAGGATGCATTAAATTGATCAAATGCGACATTAAAGACATTTCAAATAAGAGTTGACAATACTGATATAATAATCGTTTCTTGGTTATCAAATCATCATATTAGAGTGATTTTTGAACGATCATGTGACTGGAGTAATGCTGAAAATTCTGCTTTATCACAGGAATAAATGACATTTTAAAATATATTCAAACAGAAAAGGGTTAATTTAAATTGTAATAATATTTCACAATATTACAGTTTTACTCTATATTTATTAAAATAAATGCAGCCTAGGAGAAATAAAATATTTAAAAAACATTTAAAAATGACAGACCTCAATTTTTTGTATCTACAGTGCATGTAATGTATATAATTAATATATATATACTTTTCTTTTATTACATTTTTTTTGCCTGAACCCCATTTTGAAATTGTATAGACTTACATATTAGCATATAGATTAACATAGATCAGCATATGATGTGTTTATCAATGATCTCTGTGAGGTACCATGAGAAATATCAGTAAATCTCATTGAGTTATCATTCAGATTAAGCACACCATAATAATATTCAGAATGATACAGATGTGTTCAAAATGCCAATTACAAGAAGCTGTAATAAATAAATAAAAACATGACCGAGGATTTGTATGTGCAAACAGTCACGACCTCTAAAAATGCAGTGGTTTCAGCACCCTTTGCTTCATATTAGTATCAGTATGATCACACCATCGCTTGGTCTGGCCCTGAGCTGATGAATCTCAGGCGAGTTTTACTGAGCGTATGAGGGTTACATAAGCTGGGCGGGAGAATGGAGCGTAAGGTTTAAACGGAAGAGACAGATCCAGGTCCAGCCCCTATCCAGACCCTCTCCAGAGATTCATTAAGGACAGAGAGCAAGGGGAAGAAACTTCCTGTCTGACCCAACATCTGCCTGGCTGGACGGGGGATATTTAAGGGGACAAAGAGAAAGTCTTTATGAAACTGTCTTTTTATAGGTAATTTCCCTGCATATCGCAGATGCATACAGAGCATTCAGTGGAACTTCACTTCACGGAGACATCGCTCATTGTCAGGTTGTCTGGCCGAGTTTGAACACAATTCATGATTTAAGGAACAATAGGGAGTTTTGTCAGACAGACGGGGGCGTAGAATAACTTCTCACCGGAAAGCGAAGCGTAGGACGATCTCGGAGGGATGTGAGCGCGCTTCATTAGAATTGCATTATGAAACAATGAAACAAGATTCTCCACTTGCTGTGGAATTTGGAAATTCAAGCAGACATTTGCCAAGCATGTGTTAGTCCACTTTCCACAGCAGAACAAAGCAAGAAAAATCCAAACTCCAGATTCCGAGTCATTTTCACAGGAAATAAAGTCAACCGCACGTGGATGTAGCGGAAATGCTAGGGATCACAAAGCGTGTGTAAAAACGCTCACCCAAAAGCGAGAAGAGGCTATAAAGAGACGCCTGGCGAGCATGGGGTGTTAAATTTGAGCCCTCAAGGACAGGTCGGCGTAATTTGTTGAGATACAGCCATGATAACATCATTGGGGGAAAGAAATGAATACTTCTATTCAGCAAAGATGCATTAAACTGATCAAATGTGACAGTGAAGAACGTTAAAAAAGGATTTCAGTTTCGAATAAATGCTGTTGTTTTGAACTTTCTATTCATCAAAGAATCCTGAAAAAAAATATTAAGCAGCAAAACGGTTTTCTAGTGTAAAAAAGTTGCTGCCTTAAATTTTTAAGTACAATCAACTTGGATGTTTAAGTCATTTCAACTTAAATTACATTAAACTGACTAAATCTTGTATAACTTTTAAAAAGTTGTCAATTTATTGATCATATCATTTTTACAGTGTAAATTGATAATAATAAAAATGTTATATGAGCTCCATATCAGCATATTAGAATGATTTCTGAAGGACACTGTAGAATCACATTTCCAAATATATTCTAATAGAAAACAGTTCTTTTAAATTGTACTAATATTTCACAGTATTACTGTTTTTACTCTATTCTGATCAAATTAGTTGTATATTGGATATAAAAAGTCAAAAAATTAGTGACAAATGATCATTACAAGAAAAAATGATTCCTTTTCTTTCTCACCGAATGCCAGCCTTGAATTTGGTGGATTCTCCCATCTCAGATCTTGGAGTTCTGTTCCGGAGAGAGCAACAAACTGTGCTGACAGTGTCACAAATCAAGCGGATGAATTATTTACAGCACTCTCACGCTTTCACATCAGTCACAGAGCGCACAAAGGCAAATCCTGTTGCTGTGTAATCAAGACATCATTATCCTTCCACCTTCATAAATAAACAGTTTAAAAAGACGGGCGGAAGCAGATAATGAACGTGTCTCCGAGTGTGTGCGCGTATCGAAGTCCGCCAAGACACAAACTCTTGCCGCGGTTGTGGCGTATTGTGTAAATAATGTTGATCAAACGCCCCACGCTGTGCTATTTTTCTCTCTAAATGAAGTGTATCGCATTTATCAAGCCCTTTGATTAGTCAAAATCACAGATCGAGCGAAAGTTTAGCATTTATCATCGCGGACGAACACCCGACCAGATGCAAACCTGTATCTCCCAAATGATGATCGGAAAGTTATGACGACGTGTGTTTTTACGTTGCTTTAACTCATCAAAATAAGTTAAGCAATTTCAATTGCAACTAATATTTTAAGTCGGTTTAATGTAATTTAAGTTGAAATGACTTAAACATCCAAGTTGATTGTACTTAAAATTTAAAGCAGCAACTGCAACTGTTACTACAGTGCATGGGCTGAAGAATGTGCATTGAAAAGAGACTCACAAAACTGACAATAATGACTACTGATCGGATCATTTAAACCAGACCTCCAAAAATCAAACACACAATTCCCTCTTCAACAAACTTGGGCTGAAGAAAACAAGGTCTTTTCCAACTCAGATAATATCCTTAAGGACAAAAACCTAAATGATTGGTTTTGACATTGCGGAGAGGGAGCGTAAGCTTCTGAGGTTGAGGCAGGGAAAGCGGCCGAGCATGTCTTGTGTTTTACAGGCCGTACTGTATGTTTCTCTCACAGAGTTTGGATTTATTTTAGTTTCTCAATAGCAGGACATAAATCACTCCTGTCTTACCCTCTCTCGCTGTATTTGTGCTCCGCTTCTCGCTCTCTTTCTTTTCTTTTATACTATCCTATCCTCTTTTTGTCCCAGTACATGTCCACTGTAAAAAAAAATCCTGTTAAAATTACAGTAGAAATTTTTTAAGCATGAATTAATGTATCTGTTTTGTACATTAAAATGTACTTGTATAACTGCCATAATATACGTGGTAAAATAAAAGGACACGTAAATCATCATGGCTTTATGGAACCATAAACTGATAATGTCACAAACATCTTAAAATACCATAATATATATCAAAATTTGAATTAAAAAAAAAAAGGTTTAAATGATATGCTAACCTGTATTGTTCGCTTACATTTTCAACAGTTTATTATACATTTACTGTCTCGTTGAATTGATTTTTTTAAATTTATAATACATTTTTATCAGTATAGGCCTATGTCCACTACAAATAAATAAATCCTGTTAAAATCACATTAAAAATCTGGTGACAAAAACAAACAAATACATTTTTCAATTAATTAATTCTGCTTTGTATATTAAATGTATTTATGTAACAGCCATAACATAGGTGATAAAATAAAACAACCATGATTTAAAGTCATCACAACTGGCTTTCTATGAACAAAATAAACAAAAAGCAATACAAATCAACCACACAATTACAAAGACAACAATTTATGCATAAAAGAAACATAATATATATATTTTAATGTAATGTAAATTGTTGTTGTTTTTACTTACATTTTTTTTAAACAAAATTGTACTCTAAAAGAACATTTTCTTGAATATCATTTTAATTAATAGTTTAACCATTAATTATAATTCATTCTTTATACTTTCCAAACCGTAATTCTTGTAGTATTTTACAATCCCACCCCATTTACTGAATGGTAAGTTAGAGTTAACCCATCAAAAGTTATTTAGTGCACATTTTTTAAAAGTAAAAGTAAAAGTAAATACTGACATCCCTTATCTAGAATACACTGACTCACTCCGCAAAGGTTCGCTCGTTCTGCATCTATGTCATCGGAGCAGGGATGTGGCTGTCCCGTCCAGGAAAGGTCCTGTTTTTCCTCATGAGGAAGAATTAACCTCTCAGACATTACCACAGCGAGCCTGCGGTGTGCAGTTTTAGGGCGAGTGTTTCCCTGCTTCACCACAGTCTGTGGCCCCACGGGGCCCCCGTCCTGCCCTCTAATTAGATTACCCAACATTCCCAATTTCGTCGGACTGTACTCTGGGCAGTCCTTACCTTTAGAGAGCTGTAATACGGGGTCTTAAAGAGAGGAAATGACCTAAATGGCTGTCAGACAGGATTTTGTTACACCCGATAGTGTGCTGACAAAATCACATCTGTGAATTCGCAGGCCCTTGTCAGGATTTACAACCCAGCGGAAAACGTTTGCTGAAATGACGCTTCATGCCACGCTGTGACTAAGCGGTATGGAGAGAGGCCATTGGCATGTTTTTGAAAACAAAGAATGAAAAAATGCCTTTTTTTTTTTTGGTCCATATAATAAGTCATTTTGGACCCCATTGACTTTCATTGTATGCATTTAGACATAGACATAAGGATGAGTAAATGATGACAGCATTTTCATTTTAGGTAAACTAATACAGTTTTAAAGTTTATTTATAGGTAAACTTTGTCATAAAAAAAAAAGCATGCATTTGGTTGTGTTTTGCCCCTCTGTGTGATGAAATATGGTTATACTGCTCATAAGAGATATAACCAGTTTAGATGGAAAGGATGTCAAGCTGACTAGCTGAAGATGTTACTGCAAATTCATTCAGAGTAAGACAGAAACATGTTTTGGATGAAGTATTGATGATGCATTTACTCAGTTTAATTATTATTTTGAACAGAAAAAGTTACACGGTGTATAACTTTGAAGAAAATTTGAGGAAATACAACTATTAATGTAAATACCTTCATCATCTAGATTTAAACTTGGCCTGAGAAACAACAAATCAGAGTGAAATATCATACATGGCCAAAACAAACACACCAAAGCTTGTGGCTTCACAAAATCACAAATTTACATGTGTTGGGCATGCAAGATGGTTCTCAAGAGAGTTGAGCGCGGGCCTCTCCGATTTCACAGCGTAGAAGTGCTGAATTTGAGTGATGTTCAGTCATTAATCATCTTTGCAGAACAGTAGGAGGCAATGCATCGGACCACAGGCATGTTTGAGAGGAAGGTTCACCTCTCCTTCATCTCACTCTGATACTTCTTTCAGATACATCAAGCTAAAGAAGGTAATTTACGCTTGAGTATCAAAACTTGTCATTTTATCGGGTAAAATATAAAACTGCAGGCTGCAGGTTCAAGTCTGGCCTGCTTCATGTCTGAGTTTTTAATGTTTTTAAAACAAGTCTCTTATGCTCACCAAGGATGCATTTAATTATACAATGTACAGTAAATCAGTAATATTTTGAAATATATTTTAATATTTATTCCTGTGATGGCTAAGCTGCATTTTCAGCATCATTACTCCAGTCTTCAGTGTCACATGATCCTTCAGAAATCATTCTATATGATGATCTGGAGCTTAATAAGAAACATTTCTTGTTATTATCAATGTTGATGGATTCATATGATATGGATTTGATGAATATAAAGTTCAAAAGAACAGCATTTATTTTAAATAGAAATATTATAAATGTCTTTACTGTCACTTTTGATCAGTTCAATGAATCCTTGCTGAATAAAAGTACTGTATACATTTCTTCTTTTTTTTTTAAATTCCCCCAAAACCTATGAACATTAGTGTGTGTATTTAAATTATCCTTTATCCAAAGGCAAAAAAAAAAAAAAGGACCCCGTAAATGCTCAAATGCATGCTGTTATTACCCCAAACGGGGACAAGCTAAATAATAAAACTAATAATACATAAAATAGTAATAAAATAATTTTTCTATTTAAATTCAGTCAAATAATATAATTTGCAATAAAAAATTAATTTGTAAAAAATTAAATAAATAAATATTTAGATAGATAGGTAGATAGATAGATAGATAGATGGATGGATGGATGGATGGATGGATGGATGGATGATGATGATGAATGAATGGATGGATGGATAGATGATAGATAGATAGATAGATAGATAGATAGATAGATAGATAGATAGATAGATAGATAGATAGATAGATAGATAGATAGATAGATAGATAGATAGATGATGATGGATGGATGGATGGATGGATGGATGGATGGATGGATGGATGGATGGATGGATGGATGGATGGATGGATGGATGGATGGATGGATGGATGGATGGATGGATGGATGGATGGATGGATGGATGGATGGATGGATAGATAGATAGATAGATAGATAGATAGATAGATAGATAGAAGATGCTATAGTAAACAGTTCCTCAAAACACGAGGGAAGAATTTGTCTTCTTGTTCTGACAGTCCTCAATGTCCAGCTGTATGAGACAAGCCAGAAAAATTCACCAGAAAAGCTGCAAGCAAACCAGAAGAAGCTGATGAAACCGAGTCAAGAATGGAGCAAAACCCAGTCGTAAGTTTTATCTCCACCAGCACCACATGCATTTTGTGCCGCTGTGCCAGAGGAAAATGAGTGAAACCTCTCTCATACATAAATATGGCGAGTGCTTACTTGACCGTTTCACAGCTGTTCCTGGTTAGCGGTTTTCTCAGAACGTTTCACACGAACTCTCAGAGCCGTACAAGCAAATGAACATGAATCATATTGTCTAAAACTAATCCAGACGTGCCATTGTACTGCAGCCTCAGAGGATGCTAGTGTGTAGTGCGGGTAAACTACATAAATTGAAATTCAGGGGGATAAAATCAATCAATATTATATTTGGCAGTGATTTCTATGACACACCCCTCCCTCATAGACTTCCACAGTAGTTACAGGCTTTATCATATTGGCTACAATAATGCCCTGTCTACACTGTGAGCATGAGATAACTAAACTAGACAGGGTATAGTTTCCACTTTTGATTGCTTCTGTACTTAAGATTACTCTTGATAAATTATTAAATGTGCACGTTAGTGGGATCACTTTTATAAAAATAAATGAATACTTCTTACTTAGCAAGGGTGCATTAAATTGATCAAAAATGAAAGCAATACATTCATAATTTTACAAAAGTGCAGCTGTTTTCCCCATTGATAATAATAGTAAATGTTTCTTGAGCATCAAATCAGCATATTAGAATGATTTATGTAGGATCATGTGACACTGAAGACTGGAGTAATGATGCTGAAAATACAGATTTACCATCACAGGAATAAATTCAATTTTAAAATATATTCAAATAGAAAACAGCTATTTTAAATTGTAATAATATCTCAGAATATGACTGTTTTTACTGTATTTTTGATTAAATAAATGCAGCTTTGGTGAACATTAAAGCAAACAGTCCTGTTCCCCAAATTTTGAATGGTAGTTTATGTGTATTTCTGTAATTGGCCTTGCTATGACATCATTCAAAAATATTGATATGGTCAAGTCCATCATAGTCATATAGTATGATCACAGTCATAATCAACAGAGCAAGAGTGAGAGGATCAGGTTTACAATACTCTATTCTATCTTAAGTCTTTCCAGAAATGTCCATGACATGTTACCGAACATCTGAAAGGTTAATCCATCTCAGTCAAAACCTCAGACTTCACACAGAGATATGCTCTCAGTGTCCCGCTGACAGCCGAAAACCAATTCACCTTCAGACGTGTACATGCCCCAACGCAAATGTGGAACAAATTAAACAGCAAAAAAAACGAGAGTTTGGATAAGAGAGAAAAGTTATGCAAGAGAAGGTGACAGAAACTTTGTTTGTTTGAATGAATGAAGCACTAAAGCGGTTGTATATTTTCGCTAGAACTAAAATTGTAGAAAAATCAAGACACGCTAAGATCGAGTAAACAGCGTCAAGTTTAAAAAAAACGTCAAGCTCCTGATTGGTTTGCCTGTAGCAGGCCTTCGCTTTGAGCCAACACTCAGACAGAAACGACGCAGGAAGTGACTTTAACAACCCGCCGCAATTATCGCATGCTCATTGGACTGGAAGCACAAGGCCATAATCAATTATCAATCTGCGGTGAGCACAGGAGAACGAGTCTGGCGAGGTCAGCACATGTACACGCAAATTTGGGGGATAGTCCGGGATCCTGTTTTTGTCAGACAGGGGTTAAGCTATAAAAACAGCTAGATTTATGAAATGTGGTCACCAGGGCTTTTCCAGTCCAGACGGCCAACAGAACCAATTGGTGAGCTGATGATCTGCATCACGTAAGGAGGCCTGAGGGTCATAGAGAAATGTATGATAACAGTGCGTTTAGTATTTGTAGGAAGAGATAAATATAAAGAAATAGGTGTAAATTATTTAGAAAAAAAAATGTCGATTTGGTTTAGAAAATCGTCAAATCTACACTACCATTCAAAAGTTTGGGGTCAGTATCATTTTTCAGTAATGTTTTACTCACCCAGGCTGCATTTATTTGATCAAAAGATACTGTAAAACTTCAGTCTTCAGTGTCACATGATCCTTCAGAAATCTTTCTAATATGCTGATTCTGTGCTCAAGAAACATTTATTATTATGATCAATGTTGAAAACAGTTGTGCTGATTAAAGTTAGGGTAGGCAATTTGTTTCATAAACACTTTTTTTATATATACTGGTTGAAACTCTCTTCACATCCTGATAGCAATCAATAATAGAAGTGGTCATAAATATAAAACATGGACATATCGTCTGTGGAAGTCTTAGGACCAATGATGTTCACCCCAATCACTGAATTCAGTTGTATTGCAGCCTCGCGCAGACATCACACGTCATCAAGGCTAGGCAGAGTTTTACACGATCCCAGCCGAGGAATAAGGGTCGTATCTAGCCCTCTAAAAAGCTAGCCTTCTAAAAAAACTAATAAATAAATATATATATACTTTTTAACCACAAATGCTTTGAAGTTGTTGTTTTGTTTTTGTTTTATTGCAAAAAAAGGGTAGCCTACACATCACAGGTGACTAACCAAAATATAATTAACAACATACAAAATTATAGTACATAAACAGAGTACAATACAATATTGCCAGGGGAAGCTTATGGGCCATTACAAAGAGAAAGAGGACCATATGTTGACAGTTTTAACTGCCTTTTTGTTGTTGGAGCCAGAAATCAGATTAATATAAAGTACAACTTCATGGAGAAAAATGACAAAATTAGTTTTTTTAGTGCTGAATTTACACTTATGAATGTGAAATTTTTCCAAAAGAATTAATACATTTATAATGATGTACATCTTTTCTTTACTTTGACTTCTATAAAAGCAAAATACAACATTCATCCACATTAAGGTAAAGTCTTTATAAATATGGTAATGCTCGTCTTACACTAGCACCGCGATGTGCCACGCATTACATAATCACGTTGAAAGGTCACGCGTGATGTAGGCGGAAGTACCTAGTGTTTACAAAGCGAACATGCAAAGACTAAGTCAAATATACTAAGTCAAACGTCCTTTACAAAAACAATTCATAAATAAAAGTTAAAACAATGATGTCGGACGATTTTGAATTTGGAAGAGTTTTGAGTTTTTCACCCTACCCTACATTTTCCACCTACGTCAGGTTACCGGCTGACCTTTCCAAAGTGATTACGTCATACGTGAAGTCGTGGACGTGCAAGACGAGCGTTTGTGATTACGGTTTTTTTTTTTTTTTTTCGAAAATGATCGTTTGCCTAGATAAAACCCTTATTCCTCGGCTGGGATCGTGTAGAGCCCTTTGAAGCTGCATTGAAACTGCAATTTGGACCTTCAACCCGTTTAAGTCCACTATATGGAGAAAAATCCTGCAGTGTTTTCCTCAAAAACCTTCCTGAAGAAACAAAGACATGAATATCTTGGATGATGTTGGGGTGAGTAAATTATCAGGAAATTTTAATTCTGAAGTGAACTAATGATGTCAAATCCAATATAGTTTCCAACTGTGTTGATTTTCATTCCCCTCCACAAGATGGCAGCATTTGATTAAATATAGAGATGGCCTCAATGTCAGAACATGCTTTCAATTATGTGATTAAGGCTTAAGATTTTGTACCTCTAAATTTACGATATATTAATTTATTATGAATAAACAGTTTGATAATAGCAATAATATCTTATTGTTTAAACGGTATATATAAAATTGAATAATTATGAAAAGCAGTTTACGAGTTTAAAAAAAGAACAGTGAACTGTCATCTGAAACGAATTTTATTTTTTTTACATACAAAAATATGTATTTAGAGGATCTTTTAATTGTTCTTGTGTGTTGATGTACATCTGCCTAGGCAAACCAGGCCAATTTTTATTTGAATTTGAATTATCTTAAAATCTACCTTGAAACAAATGAATCAACTGATCCAAACATTGACTGTCTGTCACTCACTCGCTATCTGTAATTTATTTTAAACTGAAATGCCTTCATTTGCAAATGTTCTCTGAGGTTTGAGATTGCGTGCTGCTGTCTTTGTGAGTCCTGGTTGTCTGCTGTAATGCATCTTCTCCTGCCTCAGTTTCAGGCATGAAGCAGCTGTCCAGTGAGAGCAGCATTGCGCTCTCTGATGAGGGCGACAGTCATTTGAGTGAGTCTCTCCACAGATCTCTCCCACTGCTCTGGCACCTGAAGAAACACACACACACACACACACACGCATGTTGGGTTTTCGTGTTTTATGGGGACTTTCCATAGACAATGTTTTTTATACTGTACAAACTGTATATTATATCCCCTTACACTAAACCTACCCATCACACAAAACATTTTTACATTTTCAAAATACATCACTTACTTACTTAGTATTATTTATAACCTGTTTTTCTCATGGGGACCAAAAATGTCCCCACAAGGAGAAGGATTTCAGATATTGCCATCTTTGTGGGGATATTTTGTCCCCATAAAGTAGGGTTTATCTGAACAACACACACACATATTTAAACACACTTGAATACACAAGCAGATGTGCTCAAAACATTCTTGTCGACTTACCGGCCGTGATATTTGGCAGCCTAAGAAGAAAAAAAAATGCCAGGCCTCCTATTGTGCTCACAGGGTTTCAGGTTTTGTTTTGATGTCTTTTGTTGAAGATTTTGGGGTCTCTTCTCTTAATGTCCTTATGCCACTGCATCTTTTTATGCTTTTGCATCAGTGATTAATTGCTGCACATCTCTCCTGGTCAGATCTACATTGTTGCATTAGACAAAGAAAATCTGCACTTTTCAGCTGAGGTTGAACCAAAATCTTGCTTTTCTTTAACAACTTCTGTTCAAGTATTTCAGATTAATTTAAATATGATATATTAATTTAGAATATATTAATTTTAAAGTAAATAAGTTATATATATATATATACATATACACACACACACACACACACACACACACACACACACACACACACACATATATATATATTAATATATAAATAATGAAATCTGATAACTAAAAAATTCAGTTTGTGAAAAAAAGATTGCAGTACTGCATTCTTATATATATTTGTTTGTTTGTTTATATATATATATAGATAGATATAGACTTGTCTATTCAATTATTCTCTCATCTGCTAAAATTAATTTGTTTTAAATGTCTTAATTTGGGCTTTTTCAACATTATTTACTATAAAAGTGATCATTAATTAAATAATTTAATTAAATACTTTAATAAATTGGAAGGGCTATCTTTGTATTTTATACTTTCTTCTCTGCTAGCTTAACGTGGACAGAAAATAACACATGGCTGATTAGGAAAAAACATTTTTCATTTTTTTTTTTAATGTCACTCTTTTTCTTCCTTTCCACAGGAGCTGTTTTCTACCACTCTCACTTCCAACTTTTCAAATCCAGGGATAAGAAGTTCTTAAACTCATGATACAAATTTTCCACAGTTAACTCCATAGGATTCCAATTTGTAAGCAGAGGGATGAAATAAACGGGAAAAAAAAAATCAATTTATGGAAAAATGATTAATACAAATAAAATGATTAATGGCAATACAGCAGCAGCTCCTGAATTTCAGCAGCTCTACAATGTGCATTGCTTTTTAATCTTCATTTGGAGTCAATTTGGGGAAAAAATAACCCCAAAAAAAAGGACTGAAATTAAGAGGAGGCTCCCTGTTTTTCCTTGTGTAATACAGTCACTGTTCCCTTACTTAATTATGGGTACAAAACTCTTGAGTAAGGAGCCAAAACATCTGCAAGCGGTCAACTGAAATCCTGCAACCCTTCAACTAATGACAGCCACTTCACATACAGATTTCACACACAATTCAAATATAGCAAGAAAGATTATGCCACAAATTCCCTATATCAGTGTATCATCAGATAACACGCTGTAATAAGGTCTAACCCAATGAAGAATGACCTCAGTGTATTTGTTTAGGCAGGAAATGAAGAACAAATGGCCTCCACCTGATTGCCACCCACATGTAAAACTCGGGTTCACGGAAAATAGCGCGATGTCTGTGGAATATTTACAAACGCAGGAAGAAAAGCTCGCCTACTTGTCCACAGCTAATGACAACATTACTCATGTGTTTTGTTTTTGGTGTGACACGACAGTCCTACTGGGAAAATAATAAATGTGCATTTTTCTTTTCTCAAAAGCAGATCACCAACGAGGATCAAAGGTTTAAAGCCTGCGTAAGCCTCATGTTTCCAATGAGTAGCAAAATATGACTCGCATGTAATAAGAAAGCAGCTGAGAAACAACTTATTTCTTGGCTAGGTTGTATTCGAGCCGCCACGACATATTGAAAAATTACATATGTGACATATGCGGGGGAAAATAAGATGATAATACTGTTGTGTTTGAGTCAACACACTAATTGAACATTTATCCTACTCTGAAGTGTGGTCCATAAAAATAAAAGAAATCCATCAAAAAGAATAAAAATGCTAAGCTCAATCAATTTAAAAAAAAAAAAAATGGTGGGTGAAATGGTGTATTAGTTTAGGGCAGGGTTTCTCAAACTCATTCCTGGAGGGCCACTGTCCTGCACAGTAGAGATGCGCGGATGGGCTATTATTTCATCCGCAACCGCATCACATAAATCATCATCCGTCCGCCATCCAGCCGCACCAACGTTTTTGACCAATTTTCAAAACCGCACCCGCCCGCCATCCGTTGATTTGTGTATACATATATTTTTCATTTGATTGGTTCAACCGCCCGCCACCCGCCCGAATTTAATTAAAATATTATTTTTCGTCACGTCATCCGCCCAATCCGCGGAGTCCGCGGCTGTAACCGCCAACCGCGCATCTCTACTGCACAGTTTAGCTCCAACCCTGATCAAACACACCTAGCTGTGAGTTTCTAGTGATCCTGAAGACATTGATTAGCTTGCTCAGGTGTGTTTGATCAGGGTTGGAGCTAAACTGTGCAGGACAGTGGCCCTCCAGGACTGAGTTTGAGAAACCCTGGTTTAGGGGATCTTGAGTTAAGTGACTGATTCAATGGCACAATGGTTGAAAATATGCTTTAAAATGTGTGTATCTGCCATGTATGTGCTTATTTTTTCTTTTGCTGATTACCTATCCTAGTCCTAGGAAGCTGGTTGGCCAATACGTTTTATTTTATTTATTATAATTCACTTAAATCTGAAGGTTACTGATGTTTAATCGCTATAATTTGTCAGAATATTACATCACTTTTCCGTTCCTGACAGCAGAAGGCTTACTAATGAGCTCTATTCTGTCCCTGTGTCATGGCCAACACTTAAAAGTACACATGGAACAGGAAATTCGACACTCGGAATTTTAATTTCTTGAAGTCTCGTCTTTTGCGCCTGTAGGGATTTTCCAAGAGTTCCAGTATCTTTTTCCAGGCTTTTATGGGATGGATAAAACATTTACAGGGGCCCCTGTACAGGCCAGCCCAATTCACCTCTCTTGAAGGAAGTTGATGAGTTCTAGATGCTGTTTACTACACTTCAACCTGTGCACTACAAAAAAAAAAAAAAAAAACGATTCTTTCTTCCCAAGCCAACAGATCAAAGCTCTTTTAATAGAAAAAAAATGTATCGTATAAAATGGACTAATCTCCCAATATCTCTTGTAATCGTAATACTGATGCATGCAGCAGGATGATAATGAATACAATAAAACAATTAGAACAACGTCCAAGAAAGCTCTGTTCCTTACGAAAGAAGAAAAGTACAAAAACAACAATGGAGGAAAAAAGGCCCAATGGTTGTAATCCTACAACGGTAATTTAATAGAAAAGAAGAAAATCTTTGAACAGACAGATCAAATCAGAATCATGGACACCAGACATGTGGTCGCTTTCTTTCCATTGTAAAGTCCCTCTTCTTTTCTTTCATTCGTTGCCTCTAATGACGGTCCCATTAGTGGAAAACTTCCAATGATGTAAAAAGGCCATTCAAACTCATTTTAACCTGAAATTGGCAGAACTAATGACATTTTCTCTTCTTGGCCTAGGGTTCCCTCGAGAGAGAGGTACATGACTGGGGCTTTTGGATGTCCTTTAAGACACCTTGGGATGTTTGTGAAATCATTTGCTCTATATTACATGGAAAAAGCCTATATAAAACAACAATGCATTTAAAAACAGTGCCAATGTCTCTTACAAATTACTCAAAAATATACAAAACCAAAATTCGTACACATTTTTTTTTCTCAATTCAAAAGAAAACTGACTCGTAAAGTACTAAGATGACAGCTTATACAGCAGCGGACCACACAATGAGTGGTTCACGAACTGTCCTTGAAAATTCAGCAGATTCAGACAGCCTTTCCAGCAGCACGTAATGGCCCGCCTCACACAGACGGGGCCCTTTGAAGACGGGACCTCAGCAATTAGGAATTTAACAATGACAATTTGCACCCTTCAGTCTTTTTCTTTCCATGCAGCAAGTGAGTCTTATTCCACTACAGACCTGCCAGCGCCTCTCTATAATGACCTTCGTGAAGGTTTCGAAACCCTTTAATGCCAGCCGAACTGGAAAGAATACTTAATCACAGTGCTGAAGCCAGATCAATACGACAAGTACTAGAGTTTCACTAGCGACACTTTCAGCCAAAGTGAATTTCAAGAACATTTTCAGGCAGTAAATAGCTTTCTGAAATTAAGAAAATCATGTTAATGTGCGAGTCCACCACAAGGGGGTGGCAGAAAGTGAAAGGTTTTGACTAAACGCTGATTGGAGGCCCAAATTAAACGCTACACATTAAAATGCATCTTAAATGAAAAGTCTTATTCTGCCACAAGAACCCTCTGAGTCCCTCTGAAAACATGGTATTACGTTTCTTACTCTGACCGTACATTCCTTTTGAGAAATTATAATAGCACCAGTTCCTGAATGTCCCTCCGGACTGCCAATCATAGATAGAAGCCAGAGGCAAAGAGCTTGACAGAGACATCGAGCCCAAGTTACTGTCAGCTTCAGAGATGTGATATGGAGCTGAACTCTGAGGTTCACCTTCCTCAATTGTAACTGTATCCAAAGGGACATTTTTTAATAGTAGACCAGCTTAGCGAATAACCGCAGGTTAAGAGGGACTCTGTGAGGTTTTAATTGAACTGGATAGGCCGGTTTTTGGATAGGACAGCAGCAGCAACGATGCTAACGCATGAATCAATAAATGGATCAATTCTGTTTTAGATTATTCTAGAGCAGAAAAAGTCTTAAATTCTAGTACTTTCCATGAACAAGGCACAAAGCAAAGCCAGGTACTCTTCAAAAATGGTCAGTGAAAAGAGGTGCATAACGTTCAGATGATGTTGGCGAACCACATGCACATGGAAAGTGCCATTAACATCATCAGAAGAAAGCCAGCGATTGACTAACTCTATATAATTAACGTAATGTGCAGGAAATGTCAGTTTAATAATGAAAGGCCAATGGTTTTGATTGAAATCGTACATTAGCTTGTAGGTTTAGGAACACTTGACAGTTGTTAATCTCTTCCATTACCAGTTTAAGACAGATGATTCGCCCCACTGATTTTTCAAAACGTACCACCAGCACAAACGCTTTTAAAAAGGACAGATTCGTGGGATTGTGCCGTCAAAATGCGTCCTCAACACGACCCCATCATTCTCATTCAGTCTCACCTCGTATGAAAAGGATCTGAGCATCATTATGTTTTCTCTTAAACTGAAGCACTGCATTACCCATTATTGATTCAGGAACTGCTCAGATAAACAAGTCAAGGTACACTGAAAGAAAATCAAAGTAATAATGAAGGTTTCCGTCGTGCGGTTACAAGGAGAATGGCATCTATAGTGTCTCGTGTCTTAAACAGGTTTTCCTCAGATTCCTTCTGAATCTCTCTCTTCCCTTTTTTTTTTGTACAAGAGCCTCGGGCGTAACCTACCACATTCACAGGAACAGGGCGAAGAGAATACAGGAAGCTTTTGTTTCCATACCTGTGAATACTGCTCTATTTCAACAAGTCAGAGGGAGCGATTTCTGTGTTTGTACTTGACCTGGCGACAGATATGTTCCTAAACAATGATAGACCACAATGCTTTCCTACACTGACAGATCTGTTGAAAATGGTGAAATGTCATGATATTCCAAGGCCCACATGCAGAAACCAAACATCCGTTGTTAACAACAAAACCTCTTGAGTTCCCCTCATTAGACTTGTGACATGCACAGAAAGGTCTAGCAAGAGATCAGCCTGGGTCATGTATGTTATTTCCTAGATTCCACATCCTTATTTTCCTTCTCTGCTCTCACCCCATCGCCAAGTGCCCGCACCTCGTGTTGATGCATTAGGAACAAGCCTTTTCACGTAAATATTTCACCTCTCCCTCAAACAAAAGACTGTTGGCATTTGTTACCGAGCTGTCCAAACAATAATTAACATAGACTAAACAGTCGTCAGGATGAGCAAAGGTGAAAGTGTGAGACTGGGAAATTGGAGAAATTGCATAGAGGAAAACAACCCACCCTGCAATGGAGGTGTCCTGGACTGTTTATACAGATTAAACATAAATACCCCTCTGCCCATATACTGATAAAAAAATAACACGCTCTGCCTTTTTCCCAACATTACTCCTAAATGGCCAGATAATACCCCATGAAATCCCTTGTCTGAAATACATTATCTGGCCATTTAGGAGTAATCCAAGCTGGGAAAAGAGTACAACGTGTGTGTTTTTTTATTAGTATATGGGCAGTATTATTATTTTTTGAGTGACACATGCAATAGAAACATTGGGTTTTACTTTAATGACATCCGTTCATCCAACCTCCACAAGTTATCTGGTATGATTTGAATTCCAGGTTTAAATTAGACTTGAAATCTCACATGATCTATGTGGTCTAAAACTTCTGGACTCTGTATATTTAATATATAAGGTGTGGTTAAAGGTTTCCAGCGCAGGATATAGCTTGTTCAAAAATTAGCGTTCATCTACGGCCTGACCTGACTTACCACCAAGAAAAGAACCAGGACTTTTACGAAGATTCAAGTCAGAGGTGAACCACTTCAAACGACTCAACCCAGCAAAGCTCATGCTAAATCCTGAAAAACTCCAAGCTCAAAACAAGATTACTGCGCAGTGGACATTCAATACCTGACAGTGGGTGGTCGCCTCAAATCTAAAACAAGTGTTCTTCCGTGGACAGGCTGCATGGGGGAGAACACGCCACCATGGCCTTTTACTGATTGAATGTTTACAAACCCATTTGGTCCGCCCCTGGTATGAGCATCAGCCTCTAATTTCTGATCTAATTTGTTTGTGAATGTTTTTGGTTGGAATGTTGTCTCACTATGAGAGCTTGCATGCGTATGCTCGATCTTGAGCGGGGCAGAAGGTATCAATGGCTCATGTAATCTGCCAAATCAACACTAAATAAACCCATTCAGTGGGTAACGGTGTACGATCACACATGCCAGCATGCATCTGGAGCACTCAAGGAATTATATAATGATGCACAGAAAATTTGGTCACAGTAAACTTCTAAAAATATACAAAAATCATCCAAAAGAGAAACTAGGTCAGAAATGTATGAACAGGGAAACCACAACATTATGGGTGCAGATGTGCTTGTGTTATCCAAAAATCTGTTATTGTTGTGCCACTGTGCTCTGTTTTCTGCACATCACAACAATATGTGTGAAAAATGTAAGATATCTGTGTGAAATTGAGATTGTTTAAAGCCAATATCACATTGATCAATCCTAGCTATGTTTCCATTTTTATTCAAATTTTGGGATACGCGCTCAACTGATTTTATCCAATAAGAAGACATACTCCTAAACTATGATGGAAACACATTCACTGAATAAATCCCTCAATGCGCAACAACAAACTCACATGACTTTGCCTCAAGAGAGGATGTGATTGGATAACTGGACTAACTAGTGGACTAATTTCATTGCACAGTATCTCAAATGCTGTTTTGGTCATTCTGAAATGCCTGAGCCAAAGCCTGTCATCAAACTGTTTGGGTATAATTACCTCCCAGAACTGCCACACACGATTGCGTTCCCAAACACCAAGCATCCACCATCATCAAGATAACATGACAGTGTTTATTGCATTTTGTCTGCACGCTCTGAGGCACAACTTATGATGTCCAAAAAAAGAGCCACAGTTGCTTCCCCGATTGCAGAAACTTCCATTTTTATTACAAATATTTTGTGCCAATTCCACAGGAAGTGACCATTTTGTTATCTTAAACACATGGGATGGAAACTGTGCTTTATTCACAAATGTTTTATGTGATAATCCAATATTTCCAACTTTGGATGGAAACATACTGCGTTGGTTGGTTGCACCAATTGAAGGATGCTAGTGTAATAATTTATAATATAATTGAAACATGTTGATAACATTAAAAGGACTGACACTGTAGTTATTGTATGCAAAAAGGCTGATTTTCAGCATTTTGTTTTTGTTTTTTGGGGGGTTTTGACCAAGAAATTTTGGTGCATTAGCGCTAAGTATCAAGAATACCCAACGCACGCTGCCACGGTACAGATCATTTAGTTTAACACTGCGGTACAATATCAAAGGAGAAGTGCGCTGGCTTGGAGTTGTCAGCAGGGATCTTTCAAGCCCAGACTAGAAAAAAAACAGACTTTTTTTCTACTTTTCCTCCCACAGTGCATTTGTGCCAGCCATAATGATGAGGAAAACGTAAAAAACAATTAGACATGGAGCGAAGGGGAATATTTTGAGAATGAGAAATGACTACTGGAACGTAAATCCGACACTAAGCGAAGGGTACGGCCAAATACATTTACGCTGTCAAAGGCAGACGAGTATAAACCGAGACATTGAGGTACACTGCACCCTGACATCATTTTAGCAGGGGTGATTTTAGAGCGATTAAAGGATCTGATAACTTTTTGTGGTCCTGCATTCATCATAATAGTGTATTGACTCCTATAGAAACCTGCACATACCCAAAACATCATTAATCTTCGGAAAATTTGACAGATTATTTGGCGATTGAGCTAAAAACGGCATCTAAAAGGCGCTATTACCCGTAAGACTATATTGTAAAACTCAAGATGGTCCAAATTCGGCTAAACCAGGCATCCAGTTTCAAAAAACGGGTGGATATGGGCAGGTGAGAGAGTCTCTTTCTTTCTCTTTTCTAAGGAGCAGCTAATCTCCTCTCAGGTTTAGAATCCTCAGCTGGATGCTTTGAGGAGAAGGAAGTGAGGGGTGGGTAAACTGCTGGGCTCTCACAGGAGGGATTAGAGCAGCCATATATCATTGTGACAAGCCTTTTCAGCGCATGACAGGCCACAAGGCCCCGTGTGTGAAGGAGATCCTGTGACACTTCCTGTCACTCATTGGCCAGGCACTGATAGGGCTAGAAATGACCTTTATCACACCGTCAGATCACCTTACTGACACTAAGGCACATGTTAAAGAATATCTATACATCTATCTGGTCAGTTTGTTTTTTAAAAAGAAAGAAAAATTATATTCAGCAATGATGCATTCAATAGATAAAGACATTCCTAATGTTACAAAAGAACATTTATTTCAAATAAATACTGTTCTTTTGAACTTGCTATTTATCAAAGTATGCTGGAAAAAAATATGAGAATGATCTATCTATCTATCTATCTATCCATCTCCTCTCTCACAAAGCTGCTGTGTGGCTGCTAGCGTCACACTTCCCTCAGCCTGGAATTAATGTAGAAAACTTTTCATATTACAAACATACTGTGGAAAGACTGAAAGAAATTATTTGTTTAATGAGGCCTGTCATTGTTTACACACAATGAATCACGCAAACATCTCTCCGTTGTCTATGTGGAGGGTGATTAGCGTGAAATAGTTAAGCAACTTGGAGGTCCATTTCATGGAGGTTTCTGTCTTAGCCTCACTGAAAAGTGTCGAAAGACTGAAATCAAATCCTGTCCTAAAAGTAATCTATCACTGACCAAACTGGACACAACTGAGGCATGTTGAGAAAGAAAAGGCAAAAAAGACTAAATGTTTTTAATGAAGACTGAATGTGTATTTATGAGAAGATGTTTACTGATCCTTATCAAATTCCAATGTTCTCAAAACAATAAATTCACCAAAAAAGTGCTCCATATGCACAAACATCTGGCATGGAAAAACAAACCCAAAGATTCCAATCAAACGATCCTGGAAGACTACAGCGACAAACTCCCCCAAATGTCATCTTAAACTACCCCTCTAACAAAGATCTTCTTTAGTGCAGACAAAAGAAACAACAAGCATACAAGTACATTTTTTATACAATATGTTCTAAATGCATTCATTTTTACTTTAATAGAAATAATACCGTCATCAGCCCCTTTCACACATACAGTCTTTACTGGTAAATTACCGGTAACAGATCATGTGTGAACAGGACCTTTTCAAATATAACGGTAAATTGGTTCTGGCAATTTACCAGTAAGTGAATGTGTAACATTACCAGTAAATTACCGGTATATGTGCTGTGTGAACGCGGAATGAAGATTACCGGTATTTTGCACATACTACTTGTAGGTCAGAACGCGCTGACGTAAGAAGTGATTTCGGCCAATCAGAAGCAGTCGAAAGAGCAACGGCTCTGGGCCATTCATAAAATGATGACGCAGGTGACGCGTTTACTCAGCACTGTTTACAAATGTCTTCAAATTGGAGTGACACCGAGACTAAAGCGATTTTCCTTGCTTTTCCTTTTACCGGTAAAGTCGTTCTGGCTATTTTACGGTAGTTTACCGGGATTGCTGTGTGAAAGGGGCTATCATCAGGTAATTTTGACGCTGAAACCCATTTATATTAGCTATTTTAAGGGGTTTATTTTATACATTTATTTATTCTATAATGTGAGCTAAAAACAGTCCTGACAGAAGTATGTTAGTTTAATTGTTTTAGTTTGGTTTTGTTCCTTTATTCCTGTTCCCAGTCATTGTTAGTTAATTGAGTTCCACACCTGTTCCCTGTTGCGTTAACTAACTTCCATTGTGTATTTAAAGGCATAATATGTAAGATATTTAGATTCAAATATCCAAAAACCACTAGAACAATGTTAGATATTTTGTTGACTTGTGTTCTTACATTATTCCCAAACGTTTCCAACAATGTTTAAATCCAGAGAAATCAGCCATTTTAATCAGGACACAGACCGCGTCAGTATATTTCGTCGCCTGTCAATAATCATATCCGCATTACCCTTGATTTCCAATTTTACTTTCATAGAAACCATGGAAACACCAAAGACTCTTTAATATATAATATGTGTTTTATTAGACAGGTGAGCAACTGTTAGGATACATTTTTCAACAGAAAACTAATCATTGTTATACAGCTCAACACGAGTATTGTTAGTCTTATTTTTTGAATCTCTCGTTTTCTTGATTTACCGCAAGTAAGGTGAAAACGACAACTCCCATGATTCTCCCTTTGTTTTGAATAAGCAGCCTCTAGCGTCGAAAATGACATATTGTGCCATGTGCCTTTAAGTCCTGAGTTTTCCTTAGTTCCTTGTCTAGTGTTAAAATTGGCTGCATCCGAAAGCTGAAAAATGCTGCCTTCTGAGGATGCATTCCAAGGTAGAAAGGCATCAAGCCACGTCCGAATCCAAAGTTAGCTTTGCTTCCTGTCTCCTGACTCAGATCCCTTCATCTGTATCCTTTACTGCCTTTGACATCACACAAGTTGAGCTACAAATAAAGATGGCATCTGAAAGGTGGTCAGTTTGTGTGTAAATGTATGTTTCGGACCAACGTTTTCCACTTCTAATGTCATTTCTACTGTTGTATTACAAATGTATTAAATGTTTAATTTAGGTTGCAACAGTAAAAGTTGAGTACATTGAATTGAGCATTTTAAGGTTAGGTTAGGATAATGGTATCAACAGTTTCTGCCAGTCCTGTTTTAAATGAGTCAGATCACTGAGACTCTCACCTTTTGTTCTGCAAATGGCTTTCGGAGCCCCTGGCCCAGACGTTGAATCGTTAGGCTGATTAGCAATGCAATAGACTGTTATGCTGATTGAATTAGGATTGGCCAGACCCTCAGTCTAGGGTGTTACCTAAACCTGTATACTCATTTACATGCTTTTTTCAGAGTCTCCACCTCTATGTAATCCCTCCCCTCTTTGAAAAGTATAATTACAATGAATACTGTATTATGATCAGTCTTGAGAAAAAACTACAGCCGCGAAGATCTCAATAAAGAATTTCTTCTGCTTAAAAGATCCAACTCAAGCCTCCTGGTTTATGCTTCGATGAAGGAATAAAGTTTCCAACACTACCTAGAAATTACTATTGTAGTAATTAAGTATTTGCCAAACGTAGCCTGCAAACTCATTTCCTGATAAGGCAGCGAGGGAAAGAGTCAGCTGCCTAAGCTTTCGGACGCAGCGTTTATGTTTAAGCCTGTAGTGCTTTATTGTTTCTGGTAATCATTAAAAGTTAGTTTGATTGTCACACAACTCTCTTTGATTATCTACTGCTGCTCACCATAACAGACACTCTTCAACCCTTAACATTTTTTAGAAAAACAGACCTGTCCATTATTTCTTACCGTGCCTTTAAGAAACACAACTTTATATGTGAAACGAGCAACAGTTCTAATTGTAGCATATTGGAAAAACATGTTTAAGCAGACTGCATTTGTCTATTGTTGTGCCTCATTTAAAGTTCAGATAAGATTTATGACCAGTTTATGCATAAATCAGTATTTACAGTACGTTTTCATAAAGCATCAATCTATTTCATCTTAATTGCTTGTGATACAACCCTTTTAAAGTTTCCCAACGGTGATCATCAAACCTTGATTTTGACTGTATGACTGATGCCAGTGGAATAAATTCAGTGTACTATTAGGCAATGGAAAGTCTATATACTTAACCATTGGCTCATCCAAAAACCCTCAGGCGTGACTAGCAGCAGAAAACGTCTGACGGTTTCACCGACATGCACTGCATCTCGAAAACGATCTGGATAAAATACAGAATTAAGAGGCACGACCTCTAATTGAAAAAACCTTATGTCATGTATGAAGGTAGTTGGACGGGTCAGAACTCACAAAGCGAGTCTTGGCAGCTATTTTGTGAAGCATGAATAAGCGCATCTGGGAGGAATTATCCTCATTATTACGGGACCTATGAGCGTGATTTATGCTTGGTCTTTATCTGCACTTCCACTATCTCACAAAAATAAGCATTTTATCATGACGAACACACATTACAGCCACTCCCTCTGCTGTCTGAGCGTTTTTAATGGGGGCCGCAGACAGACGGGGCAAATTCACACATCGATCTTCATGACACAGAGTTGTGCTGACACTACAAAGAGTCTAGTAAGACACATCTGTGCAAGATTCTTTCTCCGGACCCACAATGACTAATACATAGTGATGATTTTTTATTATTCTCAATAGGACACGTTTTAGACCTCCTGACCAAGCATTGAAACAAGGTTCCTCTTGGATGCTCGAAGACCTTTTATTCATGCCAGATCAGGCTCAGATAAAGCTTGTAAACAGAGCAATAATTTCACATTTTGGGTGAACTATATCTTTAACAGATAGAACGATATCTCATTAAGAAAATTACCTTGGAGTGATCGATCTCAATTCCATAGAGCAGAACATTTCCCTGTATGACTTCAGAGGCCAGACCCATGAAGGCTGTTAACTCATCTGTCTTTTGGCTATCGACGGACTGCTTCGTCATGTTCAGCTGTACCTGTCAACAAAAAGAAGAAAAAACATATGCATTCATTTGAAGCAGGGTTTCCCAAACAGGGGGTTTGTGCGTGAACGGCAGGGGGTTCATGAGTTGATGAAAGGTATAATTAATTAAATCATACAAATGTAAAATTAAATCTAAAATTAAATCTAACATCTAAAATAACTAAATAATAGTAAATAAATAAAACTAAAACATTTATTAATATATATATAAAACATGCATTTTTATATATGTTTACCTGCATGCCATGTAACCATTATCTGGCATCAAAGAAATGTGAACATGAGAATGTGTTGTTAAGTTATTGAAATAATAACTTAAAATCTAAAATTACATAAATAGTTTAAAAAATAAAACATTTACTACATGTCATGTAACTATTAACTGGCATCAATGTTAACTTAAAATCTAAAATTGAATAAACAAAAAAGAATAAATAAAATAAAACATTTATTAAAAAGATTAAATATTTCATATGTTTACCTGCATGTCATGTAAACATTAACTGACATCAGAGAAATGTGAACACAGAATGTGTTGTTAAATTATTGAAATATTAACTTAAAATATTTCAAGTAAATATTTTAGGTCAAAGGAGTTTGGCTGACAAAAAGGTTTGGGAATCTGTGATCTATAGGAATTAAGAAATATATTTTAAAAAAGTCCTTTACTGACTATAGTGAGTGACAACGATCCATATAGGAATTGATCATCCCATACTAACCCGCCACTTATTTGAATAAAATATTCCCTATTCTTAAAAAACACTTATGATATATGTGGCACAATCATTTTAAAAGTACCCCATAGTACTCTTAAAAAAAAAAAAAAAAACTCACGAGTTCTCTGTGTATTTAGACAGGTTAGGCTCCCATGCGAAACAGTGAGAACCAGCTCTGAGCGAAAAGTTTCCATTGCAACTGACCCAGCATTCACCGATCCGTTAAATTAATGCAGTTTATTTTTCCGTTCGCTTACATCACCATTTCAGGAAGATGTGGCTTGTATGTATACGCACCAAATAAAACAGACTGTGCTCATTTCGCAAATTGCTTAAAGAAAAACATATTTCTAACAGAGGTCATAGCCTGTAGAAATGGGGGAAATGCTGTTTACTCTATTATGAAACCCCAAAAGCACAAAAAAGTAACTGTGACAGCCAAACAGGAAATGTAATAGCATGTTAAGCGGATACAAATGTAATGTAAACGTAAAGAGAGTCGAGCAAACCTCTGAACAGCTCTTTCTAAAAAAATCTTGAAGCAAGGCTCGAGATTTTACTCGCAATCACACGCTCTCACAGCCACATGTGTTATCATATCATCACATCTGTGGTGGTGATAAGAGCAAAGCATCTGTGAAACACTAACAACAAGTGAAAACATAATGATGGAGAGTAGAGGTTATCTAACAGGGCTTCAGAGGGAATGGTAAAGGAAGCACATATGGATTCCCACAGTGGTCCCACAGTGATTCCCTCAGAACTGCAGGAGCAGAGATTTTGTGTTTTCGAAACACATTTAAGAAATTAATCAGGGTGAGAGTGATGTTTTGAGGTACAAATGCTGGATAAGAACCAGGAACCAAAACATCAAGGGTTTTTCCAACTCTCAACACTGCCATCAAGCAAATGTGATTCAGAAGAAAAGAAAAAAAATCAGATGCTCTTGTTGATTTTACTTTTTAAAAGTAATTTGCCCTAAAGCATTTGAACTGGATAAGATCATGTTTTGGTCTAATCACACACAAATACCTTAACTTACGGTTAAAATAACAGAGGAACACATCAAATTGTTTTATTTAAACCCAACACAAAGAGAGCTTGGCCCCTTGGCTGTTTAGATGGGGGTGTATGGAAACTTACCCAAACAATAACTACTGGGTATAAACGAGCGTGGCCAAGGTCCTCAAAACGTTTCACCATTTCTAGGACCCCTGAGAAGTTTGATCCACTCATCTAAAAAAAAAAAGACAAATCATGTTAGTCACACCAAACTAAATTTAAGGGGGCTAAATTTTCTAAATTATGTCTTTAAATACTACTGTGAACATGTATAATAGACTTATTAAACAGAAACTCTTATGAGTTTTGATTAGAAATGGTTTACGTTATACACCAAACATTTCAATTCCATTTTTTTTTTTTTATACACAATTAAACAAGAAATATAATGTATCCATCAGGAATTGACGGAATCATAATAATACATACAATACTGTTGAATATATTTCAATAAGAAATTCATATTTTTATTCAGAAAGGACACATTAAATGTATCAAAAGTGACAGTAAAGACATTTATAATGTAAGAAAAGATTTCTAGTTCAAATGAAGGCTGTTTTTTTTTAAACTTTGTATTTATAAAAGAATAAAAAAATATTAAGCAGCACAACTGTTTTCATCATTAATAATAATAATAAATGTTTTTTGAGCAGCAACTTAGAATGATTTCTGAAGGATCATGTGACACTGAAGACTGGAGAAATAATGCTAAAAATTCAACTTTGCATCACAGGGATAAATTACATTTGAAAAATATAGAAAACAGTTCAATTGTAAAAATGTTTCAAAATATTGCTTTTCCTGTATGTTTAATCAAATAAATGCAGCCTTGTTGAGCATAAGAGACTTCTTTCAAAAACATACAAAAATCATACTGAGCTCAAACTTTTGAAGGGTAGTTTACTGTACATACCAGAGTTGATCCAGACTAAATTCATGTTTGCAAAAATGCTGTTTGGCTTTTAGTCAACACTATCCAATAGCCTAGACTTACTAAGTAATGTCAGCAAAAAAGGAAAGTTGTTTTATAGGGAGATCAAGTTCTGAATAATATTAACAGATGAATCATTCAAAATAAGACCAGTTACATGCAATAAGAAATTAAATTTTGATTAATGCTGAGTTTAATGTGAAATTACTTGTGCATGCGTCTACCGTTGACGTACAGATATGTAAATGAAGTTTTGGGTTTTAGACAGGTACTCCGTGTTACTCTCCTTTGCACATGATATGACGTCTGTCTCAATCTGTGAAAAAGAGAAAATTCAATAAAACAAGCAATATCGCAATCAGGGCAGACAGAAGAAAAAAATATTATTTATTAATATCTAATGTATCATCCCTTTTCGTAAAAAGCAACACAACCACAGATGCTCTACATATGCAATCATATCATAGTCCTCATATCAAATCATATCCTGTCCCTGGCCTTGTTGAATATCTTGTACAGAGATGAAATAAACAGAAATAAACAGAAGTGTTTGGCACGGACCCGGCCTTGAAGAGAAAATTGGAAATATGAAATGGAATATGAATTGGAAACACATGCAGGGACTTATTCGCTCTTGAAAGATAACCAACCGCGGCTTTAAACGAAAACCAGTTTGCTCCGAGCTGTGGATTTACGAGATCATATCGACATCTGAAGCAGGTCGGGCTGTTGAGCCCACACGAATGCTGTTCACAGGTTATTCGAATGGTGGCAGACCAAGAATAAGCGCTTCATAATGACCAAAACCAAAAAAAATCAGTTTCAACAAGCCATACGCCTCATTAGGCGTTATAGGTCACGCAAAAATTCTGGTAATGCTTTCATTTCCACGCATTTACAATCAATTGACATTTCTGATCACTCTTAGGGATTTGTGAACTAATCAAAAAGAGAAATGTGTTTTTACCAGGCAAGGAGTTCAATTTTAACCGCAGTTACGTGTTGGGAATCATGTCGGCTCATGTTGTGCTTTAATCCGAGGTTGACGTAGGAATACATTACAGCCAAGAGTTATGCAGTATCACTGAAATGCCAGGATTACATGTAGTCAATGGAATTTTATAGTCTCTGATGGATTTAAAGTGGACATTTTCGTGTGAGATTTACTTATGTGGCTTAAGATGATATATACACTACCTGCATGCTCTCAGCTCTAAATTATCTTGAATTACCACAGCTGAGGAATGTGAATATCACTCTCAGTCACATACGAAACGTCACGTTCGAGATCTGCACCTTATGGCGCACGGATTCAGACTTTAATCCTCCATTTCCAAGCAAAAAGTGTTCGCCCCTAGTGAACATGAGCCTTTGATGAAAGTAGACGGCAACCCGTTCCAGTTCTTATCTGCAGCATACACGGGTGTAATTATTACATCTCGCTAAAAGGATCATCTTATCACTCTCTGTTGTCCTTTATAACCAAAACACGTAGGCCAGGGCCAATCGTACCACCTGCATATGCCTGGAACGGGCTCAACTCGAGTTCCACATCGCTGTAATGGAGACACTGTAATGGGGATTATATTTACCAAATGGCACTGGGACAAATTCAAATCTCCTGCTTTTCTTTCATCTCCCTCGAGCCGTAGGAACAGCTCGGGAGAACTGACCCCGGCCGGCACCTGGGGGAGCGGCAACGTCTGGAACCAATCAACCGTACGGGACGCTGGGTGCTCTCATGTTCGCAACATTATCAAGAGGAGGACATGTGCTTGATGAAGAACTTGGAATGGCTACAAAGGAGGATGGTCTTCCATTGCATGGAGCCCGAATGAAACACATCATATTTCCTTTTTGTCAGTGCACTGGAAGATGGATCTCCTACCGCGAGAGCTACAATGCGAAGACATGTCTCAAGCTGGACCGGCTCCAAAAATCAAAGTGGAATAAGTGGGAAGGTGGTCACACTTGTACAAGACACCTTATCCATTTCAGCAATTACATCTAACGGTACGGCTCGATTATTGCTCAAGCCATCTGTGACTCCTTATGCTTGGTTCTGGGGGGGGGGGGTGGCGGAGGGTAGGAAATTGGGGTAAAAGGAGTCGGGATGGAGATAGATATATTTAAACATCTTAATACTCAATTCATTCCAAAGCAAATATTACCTAAACCGTAAGAAGAGGGATGACATCTTCAACATACCATGTTCAGATTTTTCTGAAGCGTTTTGGCCAACTCGGCGGCTTCTGCTTCAGATCCTGCGATGATACACGCTGACATCGAAAGAGTCTCTGAAGGGAAAATAAAAAGAAGGTTTCAAGACTAAACAGATAAGAAAGTACAAGAGCATTGCCAAACGGAGTATATTTTGATTTAATCTTAGTCACTCTAAGTTAACCTTGTTTGTAACCCAGTGTTGTTGGAAATGCTACTCTGAAGCTTTTAGTCTGGGACAAGATTTAGCCTTTTCTGTGAAACCAGGGGTGAAAGTGTTGGTCAGCTAAACCTCAAGTTCAAAATATTGATGCTATTTAGGAGGACAGGGGTCTTATCTAAAATATCTTAAATACGACTATAAAATAATATAGTTTACTTTTACAATATAAGTAGTATTTATCTGGAACAAAAACAATGAGGTTCTAGGCAACAGCATTAAACTTGAACAAATTTCAACCAAAGACAATTAACAAAACTAGAAACATTTCAAGAATTTGCTACAAAACTCATTTGATTGATTCAATACTTTCCTTTAAATAAAAGAATAAAAAAAAGAATAAAAGAATAAAACAAAAACAATTTTTTTTTGACTGGGTCACAAATGCTGTGTGTTCTTTCTTGTGAGTAAATTCCTTAAGGAACAGGATTTATTTAATGTGATATTAACATTTAGCTCAAGCGCACAGGACTCAAATACATAAGCTTCTATCATACTGAAAGCTATCGAAGTTAATCAGAGGTCTTAGTAACAATCCTGGCAGTCAAACTCAAGGATAAATGGCTTTTTCCCGACGTTTCTCCAAAGGTAAAAACAGGGATATAGTGGACTAGGCAAAAGGAAACTTTAAATACAGCCAAAGGGATACTTTATTGTAAAGACAGACATCAGACGGGGCTAAGTGGCCCAATACTCAGCCAAGTTTAAAACATTTTAGGCAATTTGTTGTTTTATTCCACTTAGGTTGACATTATGGAAATGGGTTACAAGCCAACAGCAGCTTAATGCACTGATTGAATAGACGGGTCATAATCTTATTACCTGAGTGCATGGAAACATTTGAACCACCAATACAATTGAACCACCACATACTGTTTTTAATGGCAAAATAAAAAGTTTTGTCCACTTCTTTGATTTCTGTCCAAACTAGAGAACTGGCCCCCTTCTTGGTCAGCTCATATCTTACAGGTCATAATAGGTCACTTTTGTAATTCCTCTTAAAAAGACTGTTTGTATATAAAAAAGACGGCATGTAGACATCTTGAAATGGCGGTTTGCTTCTGTGGTTCACAGTCTCTTTTTGTATATTTACATACAATTTACTAACAGTTTGTTTTTGCCCAATGCTGTCTCTAACTGTGGAAAACAACCTATTTTGACTTGCCCAGTTCAAATGTATAATCAAACAAGATCAACTCTGCAATAACAACACTGAATGGCATTATTGTGTTCCCAGCAATGACTAAAATCAGTGGCCTGTGAAATATTGTTTTCTTTATTGCACAACTTAAATACAATACCTTTAATAATAGCCTCCGCAGCTGCTAGATCTCGCTTGTATGTTACCTGCAAAAGAGAAACAAGTGTTATAAAACATCACATTAACGGACTGGGCAAAAATAACTGTTTGTGCTTGGTAGAAATGTGCCAAATATGACTGCATATTAGTTTTGTGGTCGTACACATTGTTAGGAATGATTTACGGTTTGTTCCAGTATGTATACAGTGAGGTCAAAAAAGTCTGAGAACACTATGATTATGATTCCACTTTTCATTTTGCTGACTGAACACAAACTGTTTAATTACAGTGGACTATCAGTACAAGAAGTAGAAACAAAAAAATATAAATGAATTTGTAGAATCTTTTTTCCAGGTTTAAATGGGGAAAAAATTTAAACCGAAAACAATTTCAATGCAGTCTCAGACTTTTGGACCCACTATTTATGGCATAAATTCTATATGCATGACAGCAATAAAGTCATATTTTTTGTTCCTTACTTTCCACAGAGTCGGTGGTCCCTCTATGAGCTTTGCATTCGTGCTGCAGTACTGCAGGGCCAAATGTAGGCACTCCGTGCCAAACTCAAAGTCAAATTCACTGCACTGCAAAGAAGCAATCAGGACAAAATGAATCAAGAAGCCCTTCAGTTTGATAAATGCTGCACTGCAAAAAATGATTATCTTCCTCAGTATGTTTGCCTTGTTTTCCAGTACAAATATCTAAACATTCTTAAATCAAGACTTGAGAAGCTTGATGAAAACATTGACAAACAGTAGCATTTAACTAAATATTTTGCTAACAAAAAAAACAATGCAAGGTAGATAATTATTCTTGAAATAAAATAAAATAAAACAAAAGTGCACTGCAAAAAAAGATCTTCTTCCTGAGTATTTTTGTCTTGGTTTCCAGTACAAATATCTAAACATTCTTAAATCAAGATATATTTACTTGATAGAAACAGTGACAAACAGCAGCATTTAACTAAGTATTTTGTTACAAAAAAGCAGTGCAAGGTCAATAATTTTCTTTAAATAAAATAATAAAATAATAACAAAACCTGATCTGATTGGGTCAATAAGTTTTCTTGAAATAAAATTAAACAAATTAAAATAATAAAATAAAAGTTTTTTGTCTTGTTTTCCAGTACAAATACCAACAAATTCTTAAATCAACATAAATTTACTTGAGAAGCAAAATTAGTCTTGAGAAGTCTTGTTTTAACAACAAAAATCTATAATTTCATTAATATTTTGTGACTTTAAGCTTAAAGAAAAACATTTCTGCCAGTGTGGTAAGAAAAATAAACCTAATTTAAAAATGTATTTATTTTTGATATATTTTTCAGAAAACAAGAATTCTTGCTTCTCAAGTATTTGTATCTTGATTTAAGAATGTTTAGATATTCGACCTGGAAAACGAGAAATACAGGGGAAGAAAAGCATTTTTTTGCCGTGTGAAGTTACTGATGACGTAAATCAGAAGAATACAAACCTTCAGTCAAACACGTGTGTAGGAATTAACTTTTCAGGAAAGACTGTCTCTTACAGAAATGCATGAAGGCACGTGAAATTTTTGTATAAAAAAAAAAAAATTGTCCCTGATTCTGGACCAGTAACACATTGAAAAAGCTGAATAGAGTCCTTGAAGCGAATCGCTCTAAGACAGCGGTTAGATTACACAACCTAAATCATGCCACCCGAGACGTTAGGGGGGCAATATCTACAGCGATATTTCATCCTGGGTGGAGGGGAGAGCTTCGCTTACAGGGCTCTGTGATTTCAAGGCAAATTAAAGGAGAAAGTCCTGCAATCATTTAACCTTTGGCATTTTTTCCCCCCTCTTTTCATCAACACACAGCCAGACCCTCACGGGGTTGGATGTCTCTTCTTTTGTGAAGCTCAAGCTCTCTGAGACTCAATGAGATGGCATGCTGAAATGGCATCAGTCATTTTGAGGCTACCAGAGAGAGGGTTTTGACACATGGCCGTTGGCTACATCCAAAAACCCTCGCTCAAAACACCCACCTGAAATAACCTCCATTGTAAAAAGCGTCAAACGCGCTGAATACTACATTAAAAAAAAGAAGTATGGACTGTCTTATGTCACGTGGTGGCAGAGTCTCATAGAAAAGTGGGTTCAAAAAGCAAGGAGAAGCGTATAAATCTTCGCAGACCCTTCACTGTTGGGGTTGGAGAAGAAAAGCCCCAGAAGAGCCGGGGTATCAGGTAACACCCAAGCGGGCTTGATATTACCCATTCTTCAGATTGCCTCATCCGCTGTATTTCTCTATGTCATGGTTTTATCTTTATTTAGAATTAATTGAGGACGGACAGCTGCGACTTGACACAGAAAACTCACGCTAATGTTCGATATCACAGCCAAAAACAACAGGACTGTGAAATCAAAGTTTTCCAGGAGCAAAAAAATTCGGTCCTCTCAGAAGCCCTATAAATCCCAATGCTTCAACATTTCTATCTGTTACTGTTGTCGGAAGTTTGAAAATTACCAAAGGCTTAATCGAATCCAAAGATTACAAAGTCCTACAGCAATAAACAAGGTAAAATACACTCCGCCTCCATGAGAAACTTTAGTTAACATTTCTGTTAAAGCATTGTTTGAGTTGATCTTGAGATGAGATACTGTCATTTTGCAGTCAGCTATGTAACCTTGGCCAGAGTAAACCATTATGATTTATTCTTCTGACACAACACATTACCATGGGAATAAAAATAATACTCAAGTCAATGTGCCTTAGAGCAGAAGGTACTGTGGATTTATGCAAATCTCAGGTACAATGAACAAAAGAGGCGTATTGCTCCAAGATTTCACCACTGAGAGTTTCTTTGTCACCGTGAGGTAATTGCTGTAGTAAGTGCCAAATGCACTGGATACTACATTAAAAGAGGTCACAAAGAATATTGGGATCAAAACTCAATGAGCAGTACATAAATATAATACATATAATAAAATTAATAACTATTTCTATATGTATATTATAAAATATTTATTTAATAAAAATGTAAAAAAAAAAGAAAAAGAGAGATTTATGAGCAGTCCATAAATCTAACATAAATAATAAATATGTAAAATAGTTAGTTATATCACTTATACATATTTTATATTATAAAATATTTATTAAATAAATAAATAAATAAATATATATATCAACAAATATTAAGGTGGAAGAATATCATATTGAGATTCAAAAAGCAACAAGCGGTAGATAAATCTAAAATAAATTATAATATAATTATTTATATAAATATTTGATATTATAAAAAATCCATTTAAAAAAAAAATTATGTAAAAAAAAAAAAAAATTAAGATTTAAGAGTCTCATAGAAAATTGGGTTTGAAAAACATCAGCAGTGCATACATAAAAAAGAATAAATATCTAAAAATATGTTTTATTACAAATGCATATAAAAACATAAAAAATACTGAGATGCCCAAAATTACAATAAAAGTCACTGTGGGGATGTCAAGGTGTCCGAGGTTTGCATTATCAGAGGACAGTCAACCTTAAAGTACTTTGCACATTGAAAATAAGGTTTATGCTAAACAATAAAAGTGTCTGGGTTGCTCATACCCGCTGGTAGGCCTGGAAAATAATGTCATAAAGAAATCCTTGAGGCATTTCACTGGCTCGGTACTTGGCTCTCTCCAGCGAGTGGTCCAGGTAGCCTTCTGACGTTGTTGCAATGACCGTGGACACCAGAGGACGTATCGTGCCCGAGGCCTGAAAACAACAAGAAAGGTGGACAACAGGACAATTAAAAACATGCCTTGTGAAAATCTGTTTATTGGTTACTAAACAATGGTGCATTTGGGTCGGGCAATGAATCACTATCCTTCTCGTATTCTTATGAGCGTTTCATAAACATCTGGGTTTTGCTTTTCAGCCCCAGTCATAGCCTTGGAGGGGAGATTTAAAAGAAAAATCACAGAAATCCTGAACCTCACGTATCAAAGCCAGCAAAAACATTGCTAAAACATCTTATCCGGTTTCATGCTGTAAGGAGTAGTGCTGAGAGGTGTCAACAATATGTTTATCTTAGTGATTTATGGACATTGGAACAGCCCGCAATGCAGTCAGACCACAAATGAAGCAGGATTTCTCGTCTTCTGCTGAATTATTCTGTTCCTGATACAGATTTCAATGTGTTTACCTTGGAGGGACGGAATATTCTGTAGGTAGGGGATTCATGTTCTGTCGCATATCTAAAGAGTTACAGATATTAAAAGAGATTCTCTTTTTGGAGTTTTAACATATTTATCATATAGGGGTAGTATTGTGAAATATTATTGATTTCCGCAATGCCGAAAACGACGTACACATTTTTGTATGGGCTGTACACTTAATAAAATCACAATTCCCTGGTTTCACTGACAGGGCTAAGCCTAGTCCCAGACTAAAATGCATGTTTGAACTGTTTTAACTGAAAGCAACTTGCACTGACATATCTTAAAATATGTCACTGCCATTGTTTTGTCTCAAGATACACACCAGCAATGATTCTTTCTAACGCACGTTTATAAAAGCTACTTAACACATCACATCATATATTGTACACATAAACTCAAAAATCTTCACAACTTTTGAAATCCAAATAAAAGTCTGGTTTAATTTGAAGGAATTGTGACAAAAATATATTTCTATTGAAAAGAATGCACCTCTCAAAGTAATATATTAATAATGATAATAATAATAAAATGGAATAATCAAACTATTTTTCTTATTTGTTTACATTTTAACAGTAAACCTCTGTTGTGCAGCAGAAATAAAAGGAATTGTTTATTTGTTCATTTGATTACACCTAAAAAGATTGAATAAATTGGTAATGTTTTATGCCTCCATTTGCTTGCCACAATTTATGATGAATTTTTTTTAATTAAATGATAAAGGTATTTTTTGTTAAACGAACAAATTGATTAATTATTCAATTGTATACATTTCATCAATTATACATGCTTTTTTATTACTAATATTTAATTTAACCATAAAATCTGAGCGCAAAAAAAAAAAAATTATGAAAAAAAAGGGGAATTTTGGAAAAAATAACACAGATTTCATTGGGCTTTATGCAATGCGGTCAAACCACAAAGGAAGCAGAACTTCCGTCTTCTGTCGAGTTATTCTGTTCCCAGTTTTAATATGTTTACCTTGGAAGGGTGGAATATTCTGTAGGTAGGGGATTCTTCTTCTGTGACATAAGGAGTTTTTTCATATTTATTATATAACAGCTTCTCAGTCAGACGCATGTATCTCTGAAGCCTGCATCAGGAATTCTCCTTCAACAGCTTAAGGTGAACTGACTTTCACTCAGTCCATAAATTTGACAGGCATTTGGACCGTGGCACAGCAGATTATGAGGGGAGTGTTCAGATAGTGAAGACATTCATCACCGCAAACATTTCAGGGAGTGAATTAACTTTTGTATAATTTACTTCATGTTGGGGTTGTTTATACTGTAGAATAGTTATATTTTGGGCAAAGATTAACATCTTTTATTTATTTTTTGGTTTTCAAACCACTGTTAATCCAAAACTACTAAACTAGATTGGAAAGCATTGATAATATATATTTAAAAAAAGCTCCAACCACACTGTTCATCATGTTAACAAAATAAAAATGCCCTGTTTTGTAACACAATATGGATAAAGAAGAGAAAACAAACCCCTTGCTCTTTAGCGGCTAGGGTGATTTTCAGCAGAAGATCTTCTTCCACAAAGGGACGTACGGCATCATGGATGATGACCACTTTCGGTTTAGGCGTCAATGAGTCAGTAGTGTTACTGAAGGCCTGAAGTCCGTTGAAGATGGACCTGTGTCTGGTGGTTCCCCCGTGGACTACTTTTACCTTTGTGTGATTAAATTTCTGGACAACATTCAGCATCAAGTCATGATTCTCCTTAGCAACCACAACGACAACAGTTCCAATCCATGATAATCTGTCAAGAAAATACAGATAGAACAGGTTTCATTTGTCTAGTTTTTAAAAAAAGACAAAACAACATAATCGCTGTGACAATGGAGTAAGACAGGGAACAAACTGTATGTTATGCTGCTGTAAGCAGTGCTATTTTAGTATTTCTTTTATAAATAGCCTATGAGTACTACATTCTAACATGCTAATCTTTTGCCGTGCTGTTTTTTGCATACTACAGGGTATGGAAAAACGGGACAGAGACAACTGTAATTTAATATCTTAAGCTGCTTTTTAAGGTGATATATGTCATATAGTCTGGACGTTTAAATGTAATATTCCCCCCCAAAAAATGAATTACAGCAGCTCTAAGTTGTTGCTTTTGTCCTTGAAAATTGAAGTGACAGCTTTTTAAATATGAAACTCACAGCTAACTTTTACAACACAGTGCAATTTATTAAATATGCCAAGTCAATGTCAAGTGCTTTTAGCCTTTCCCAAGTTCTGCAGCATCTGCAGATGTTCTTAATAAGGATTGCAAAGGCTGTTCTGGCCACGATCTACATGCATAGACAGAATATAACGTCTACATGCAGTAACGTTAGGTGTCCTTGGACTGCTCTGCTGCCTGTTTACTTGGGAGGAAAAAAAGTCCTATTGTCAAACTAATGGACGTAATTGTGACAGGCATAATGATTTATTGTTATGCTGTTTTCAACTGCTAAAAACAAACAACATGTCAAGTATTTAAGTTAATAAAATCAGTTTCGTGTGCTCACGGAGACACGGAATGACCAGTCTCACCTCTCAAAGGCTTGAATCGTGTAGCTTATCAGAGGTCTGTTAAGAATGGTGCAGAATTGTTTCGGTGTGGGCAGTCCCATCCTCTCTCCGGAGCCTCCGGCGGGCAGAACTACAGCTACCGGGAAATCCACCGCCGCACGGCCGAGCCGGTCCTCGCTCCCCTCGGCGTCGCGTGTGAGCATACAGCGGGGATCCAGAGGCCTGTCGGAGGAAGAACAGCGCTCTTGCTGCATTTCTCCAACGTTTTAATAAGTTCCTCACTTATTCACGAAAGAACCTGTTAACCGGTATTCTGCATTCTATGGGCGGGTGGTTAGCGGGGTTTGGGCTGTGTTTCGCGGCAGTAATGTTGCCGCTCTCCCGCGGGTCCTCAACATCAGACTGAGCCTTTCATCCACTCATCATGAGACTGCTGTGAACTGATTTCATTGTAGCATATTCAATCTGTATTAACATTTTATTCCGAATCAAAATACATGCACAATTGGTCAACATTTTTTACATGACAATAACATTCCTTTTGTCACTTTTTAGGCTATTTTATGTTATGACTAGTCAGAATGACTTTAAATAGGCTATAGCCTAGTTCACATTAAAACACGTAATAACGTGTTACTATATATTTTTAATTTTTGTACTAGTGTCTATTCGATTAATACTTGGAAAACTAAATTTGAATAGTTACTTACAGTTAAATAAAGAATAAAAAGTAGTAAGCAGTGTTGGGGGAAGTTTTTTTTTTTTAAGTAGTGCGTTACAATATTGTTACAACTAATTACGTTACTTAGTTACTTTTATGGAAAGTACTTTGTTACGTTACTTTTGCGTTACTTTTTCACACCTGGGCTGGGCTTGCTTGTTTAGTATTTTCATTTTAAAAAGTTATATTTTTGGCAAATGTAAAGGCCCTTTCACACCAAATGTGAAATGAAAAAGACTCTGGCTGAAGGAAATGCAAATTTCAATATATGGGAAGGTCAATAAATGGTAAAACAAAGTAACTTGTGTTACTTATTAGAAAAAGTAAGTCAGATATTTAGTTGTAAATTTAAAAATAATATGTTATTTTAAATACTTTACTCGTTACTTTAAAAAGTAATCTGATTACGTAACTCAAGTTACTTGTAATGCGTTACCCCCAACACTGGTAGTACGTAATGAATTTATTGCCTACTCTGGTCACTATTGAAAAAGAACTAAACTAAAAATAATAACTAGTAACAAAATACTGTTAATAATTCACTCATAACAAAGATAAAAAAAAATAGATAGGCCTACTAACTTGTTTTGAAAGTTAATTTAAAATTGTCATAGAGTCTGATGATTGGCTGCTAATGATTGGCAGCTAGTATTTATGTAAATTGTTAAATCTTCTCTGTTCACCCTGCCTTGTCTTTATTTGCACATGAAAGAGGCACATGAAATGTTATTCTTAATTACTATTATTTATAATTTTCACTATTTTTAGAATGGATTTTGTCACCTGTTCCTCAGTTTCCTCAGTAAGCATGTTGGTGGTACATTGGTCCATTAATTCAAACATGTATTGAATTAATGGACTATTATAGTTCAGTTAATAGGCATAATAGAAGTTGATAATGTGTCACCTCATCCAGAGATCAAAATTATTATACTGAGACATTTTCAGATGGTTTCAATTTAATGCTTTTACACCATAATAGCCAATATGAGCATTGTCACTAGTGCAATATCTTGTCTGAATAATGCTTGCACAAACTAAACATGTTTCAAAGTCGAGGCAAAATATATTACATCAGCTTATACTGTACGCCACAATACTGTATTTTTCTAACACAAAAAGGTCCTGCAAAACAATTAATTACACAAACAAATGCATATGTATATGTACAGACATTTAATTTACATGTAGCTATGCATTTCTCGAGTTTGAGAATTGCTCTTATTGTTGCTGAACACAAAGACATACCCCCAGTTTCACAGACAAGGCTTAAATCCAGTCCCAGTCTAAAATGCATGTTTGAACTGTTTTAACTAAAAGCAACTTGCACTGACATATCTTATAATATGCCGGTGCAATTGTTTTGTCTCAATATGCACACCAGTAATGTTTTTGTTTTTTTCTAAGGCACGTTTATAAAAGGTACTTAAATGTCCTAATTGAACTAAGGCCTAATCCTGGCTTAATCTAAACCCTGTCTGTGAAACCAGGCCCTAAAGTATATACTACAGCAAGTGATTACCACACATGTCAGTCAGTGATGACAAAAACTGTTAGAATCACAGGCATGTTTCTAATTTTTGTAATGCAATATGCATTTGTCATTGTCCATCTCTTTCGACACAGGGTCACGTGGGCTGCAAGTTGATTGTGATTAAGTTGGTGATGAGGTTTAGTCTTTTTTTCTCCTGCTTCCAAAGACTGCACAGTTTCACAGTGAACTCAGAGCCCTGCACTTGCTCACAAAGGCAGCACGAAGAAAGTTCAGTGCTCTTGTGAGCTGACGTCACAAGCTCTCTCGTTCATACTGAGTTCATTTAAATGGCAAAATCTAGTAGCTCAGTCTGAGCAGAGACTCGTTTAGCTTTCCGTCCCAGTGCCCCCTTTTTTTTTTTGCTTTTTTAACTGGGTATGAGCGTATCCCTCAGACTTGACTCCCGATTCGTTGTGCTGCCGTGTGTATCTTTTGCATTTGCAGGAGGTCACCACTGTGATCTTGTAGGTCCTGCTGCTGCCATCCTGGCACTGCAGCTGAATCCGTTGGGTCCGGGTCTTGTCGTTAACGCAGCGCCAGTCCTGACTGTTTCGGCGGTTCCAGAACTTCCTATTGTATCCACCGATCCAGTTGGGCAGCATCTGAGCAGGAAGACACTGTCCCGTGCACACCAGTTCTTTAACGGGGTTAATGCTGGTGCACTGGCCGTCTGAGATGTACTTGGTGGATCGCAGCTCTCTGCAGCCGACTGGGACTCGTTCTGTAACACAAAGTGAAAAAAGAACATAAAGTCGGCATGAAACGCAAGTCTTTTCTTCCCTATTGTGACATATCCAAGTGAAACAGCTTCTCAAACAAGAAACAATGTAGGGCGGGACTTCATTTTGTCCACCGGGAACTGATTGGATGGTTGTGGTTTGCTATTGGTCGATCTCATGTGAGTGACAGGTTGTCCCGCCCTCACGTCAGTAAACACGTCATCCGAGAAAAGAAGAGATGTCATTGCAATAGGCAGGGGAAGTTATTTTGATTAAAGATACTCTCTAAATCTTTAAAGATCAATGAAGATAGACTTCAGGATGTAGGATTGGTGTTGTTCTAAAGTGTTCCTTCATGGTTTGTGAGCAGACATAAACAACAGTTGTGTGGATGATATGCTTTGTTTGCCTTATTTCAACCCATTTCTGAACTGAGCGGAAATGGCTTAATGTACAGATGAATGACGGCCCTGAGCCTCTTATTGTCAGATTTCGCCGGTGCTGCTGGCTATACTGTCAGCATTGTTCTGCCTCAGAGCAGTGCCTCTTGTCAGTGTAACCCAAGCCAGAATCCATTCACACAGCAGCAACACACCACAGTTACAATGTACCCCCCCCTCTCTCCGTGACAGCTGACAGGGGGTGATGAATGGGGATCGGAGGGACATTTCCATCCTCTCCACTTCAAGTTACGGTCGTTGAAAATAAACAGGGTTCCCCCTGGAGACTAACTGAAAAACTGAGCTGCACCTCCACTCTGACAGGATTCGCTCAGCACACATTGTTGTATCTCTTCTGCCCGGTGTGGATGTGAGCCAAGAGACTATGTAATAAGATATATAACCCTAAAAGGCATGGATAACTTTCCCCCTTAAAATGTAGAGAAACTATTGATTGTATATATTAATAAATAGCATTACTGTTTACATGTTGTCTATAATAGGCTGTTTAATGTTGGGTTTCACTGTGACAACTTACCCTATATTGTGTGACAACATGCGCCCCACTGGGTCAGCATGCGTTAACTAAAATATCTTTTGGGCGACAACGGTGGAAGATGGGCAAGGTATAAAGTATATGTCTATACAAAAATGTACTTTCAGTCATAAACTTCTGAAGAAGTCTGTTTACTTTCTATTTTTTAGGACTACGCATGAGCAAACAAATATGAGAATATTTAGTTCACATGATCAAAGACAAAGTAATGTAAAAGTAAATCAGTCTATGTGCAAAACACTGGATATATATTAGCCTAAATATATGATATAGCCATTTTTTTAGGTTTGAAACATTTATTTAAAATTCATTTAAATTGAGTTTAGCTGACTTTAAATTCATAATGGGACAATATTTCAATAGTAACCTGAAATGTATATCTTGAAGAGCTATTTCTACCTAATTTAACCCATGAAAAATAGTTTTGGTGGTGGTCTAAAATTAATGTAGGCTAGGTTGATGACATAAAACAATAGGTTACAATAGGTTTTAAGGTTACAATTTCTTTCAGTGTACCTATTGCTGCTAGCCTGCTACCAAATGAAGATTTAAAATGCATTTCTCTAGGTCAACCTTAACTGTCACATTCCATAGAGAAATGTCACTAAAACTGGTTTGTTGTAAAAAGTTAATTCTGAATGGAACATCAGAACAATCTCTTTAAACACCATTTCTTAAAAAGAAAAGCTGCGGTTAAATGAATAACCACTAAAACCAAGTGTGATGTGCAGCGAGGCGCGTGCGCTCACCTCTCTCGTGCGTTGTGAAGCCTCTTCCACCGGTGCGCGCGCGATTCAGAGACGCGTTGCTCTGAGTATCCTCAACGGGACTGACCACATGAGAGTAGAAAATCTCCGTAGCATCATTCTTCAAAGTCAGACCACTCCTTATGAAGAAGCAAAATAAAAACATGAAATTGCACGATTCGGGTGCGTTTATATACATGGTGATGTGAAATAACCCGCAGCCAGTGGAGAGATGCTCCTGGAATCTGAGTGATTCTCACTCACTATCATGTCTTGGGTTATATATACAGTCAGTGTAGGCTATATATACACGCTCCCGCCTCCAGATTTGGCAAAGGCTCAGGTGAGCGGAATGATAAAACAAGCGTCTCTCCTCTTAAACCACACCCAGTCAAACACTCGACCCTGTGAGGTGCTCCAACATCTGGAGTCAAATGAATGGTTACTGGACTCCCCGAGAGCCCCTAATTCACTTAGAGATGTTTGTGCTGTTAAACACTCAACACTTTATGTAAGCAAACTCTGTGCATGGATTTTTTTTAAAGAGTGTTGCAAGCAATCTGCCCACACTGTGAAATTAGCCTAGGAAAAGTGACTGAGAAAACACTATTTCCTCATTTAAACAGCAATTAATCAACAATAATCTGTTTGGCAAGTTGATTCGATCTGTTTATTGAAAATGAGGTGAAAACTACTTTCCCTGTGGTAAAGATTATACGTTTGATTGACTGATTAATTGTTTGACTGATTGATTGATAAACTAGCTATTGCTTATTGAATACTGCTGAAGGCTAATGCTAGGTAGACACTATTTCTATGGAAAGCCACTCATTAATATTTAGCATACAGGTTGACTTTGAAAATGAAAACTGTGAAATAAAATAGGAAATAAAATGAAACTTTTTTTTTTTTTTTTTGCATTTTACATTTTACAAAAAGTTACATTTTACACTTTACATTTGAATTGTGTCACTATTATTGCGTGAGCATTAATAAAAATATTTGTAAAAACTGTTTGCCTTTTCATTTTAATATATGCAGTCTTGCCTCGAGATTGTAGTGAAAATGAAAATTCCAATCAGCAAATGCATTTTATTTTTCAATTTGACAAGGATGATGCGTTAGTCACAGTAAAAATAATAATAATAATAAAAAATATATATATTTCATTTTCAATTTTGTTACACATTTTGCGTACAGTTCTCTATAATGAAATGGTTAATCTGGTTTTAGTTTTCATTTTTATTATTTAATTGATTTATTTAAAATTGACAGATGATAAACAGATGAAAAACATTTAAAACTGTAGTATGATCACTGGTCTTTAATGAAATAACGATAGATAGATATATTTTATAATAATAATACAAATAAAATGATCTCCACTTTTTGGCCGTCTAATTAAATAATTAAGAGTTAAGAAAAGACATACCTCTACCTGAATTTGCATAGCCTATTATTCTAATAGCCATAACAACCATTTATTATGATGAAAACATGCAAACGCAAATAGACCATAAACTTGTGCTTCGCGTGGTGGAGGCTTAACAACATTTGAAAGGAAAGGCCTGCCACCTCATGGACAAGCAAAGACAAGAAAAGCAGCCAAAGGTTTGAAAATGTCACCCTAGACAACTAAATTGTGCTTTAAAGTTCCCATGACGCTGTCAGCGTGCGCGTTTCCTGTGCTGTTAGGGGTGCGCGCGCGCGCTCAGAATTGCTGAGCTATGATTGGTCATCGATTGATTTCTGGGAAAATCACAGGACAATCAAGATCATTTACCATAATGTGTGATTAAGCGTGACACCGATTTGACCCACCTATCAAATAGCCTATAAATAGCATGAGATGTAGACAGAAAATCATCGAACATGTTTATATATTATATTTCCCTTTTCATATTTCTCTTTCATTTCCCATCCACTATAAGAGGGTTGAGTTATGTTCCTGGTTAAGTTTCTCCATGCTGAGATGTGTGTAGCTCAACAATAACAAGGCTAGGAGATTGCCTGACTCTTTAGTGTGATTACTAGTTTTTAAAGCTTTCAATTATGTTCAAGAGCAAGGGGGCAGATCCAAGGGGTTTCCAAAGCGCCATTTAACTGCAGTTTGACAGAACTTTACCTGCAAAACAACAACATTTTCCCCATTTCAGGTCAGAGATGTTAGTTTGCATGTGTTATTGTAACTCCCCTTGTTTCTGTCTGCCATGCACACACACACACACACACACATGCACTAAAAGGCACTGAGACACCTGGCCTGTCTGCGTGTGAAGTGTCTAGAGGAGACGGTGACAGAGCTGAAGAACAAGCAGGACCTCCACACTCTCAGTGAGAACCTGAGACCACAATCTCTCTCTTAAGTGCATCTACCATTGTATTTCCTTATAAACATTGCTTGATATTTAAAGGTTAAAGTAACAGCTAATCAAGGTTTTAAAAATGCAAACGCTGCTCTGAGATCAGTTCTTATCCCATTCATAGACTCTTGAAAATAACGGTTCTTTATTGGCATCATCCATGAACTTTCTGCACAAATTGTTCTATAGAGGAAAATAGATATATATTTTTTGATTATTAAAATGTTAATTATTATTAAATTATTACTATTATTAAAACCATGGTAGTTTATGAAAGCTTCTTTGCCAAACCCCAAATGTTTCTTGGCATCATTGTAAACCCCCCCTTTCAGAAGCCTTATTTTCATGGCAACCAAACACAAATATATCAGCTGAATATATCAGACAATAATGCATCTTTTGTTAATGTTTCGGCTTTATATCTGAACCCCTTCTCACAAGATCCTGAATATCACCGATACGTCATTTGCCATCTGTGCAGATTTTAGATTGAAAAGGTTGGCATCCATAAACATAAACTTCTAAAATTATAACATCACCAAAACATATTTGAAAATGATGTAAAATGGATGGATGGCTGTTTTAAGCAAATTACACCATTATGCATTTGGACACTGGTTGAGACAAGACAATTGTTTTTTTTTCATTTCTGAAAATTTCTTCTAGTATTTTAAGATGAATAAAATGCATCTAAAGGATTGTTTGTTTTACAAGTCAGCACGGCTCAAGGAAGAGGTGTACAGCGTTAGTGTTGCAGTGATGGAGTATTTCATATTTTTAATGTTTCAACTACAGCAAATGTATCACAGGAGTTGACTTTATATGTTTTCTTTAGCAGCCGTTCTGGTCTAGAAAATCCCTCAGTGGCCAAGTCCATCATGCAGCTCTCCATTATGAACCGGTACAAACACGTCTCAGCGGAACCATCTATGACTCGAGCAAACTAACTGTCAAACTCAGATGATCTCCAGACCCCTGCCGCCACTCTTGTTCGCATGATAAAACATTTGACAAGCCCAAGTGTTTTAAATCAATGAAAAACAGCTCTTACGGTGTCATTTCAATCTCAATAAACATTGTCAAGACTAATGTGCGCGTTTAAGTTATGTTTCTTAAACAGATGTAGTAGGTGACATCTGATATTTGACATATGTTCATCAGAAAACATGTGAGCTGATAGTTTATCACTTAAAGATGGAAAATAGATTTATTTGCTTTGTGAAACATGGTATTTCAATATCAGATGTCTCCAAAAATAACTTCTACAGTTTTGTGAAAGCTCACACAAGCTGTTGCCAACTATTCATTTTATCCTCTTCCATAACAACAGACTAAGAAATTTAAGGCATAGGCAACAATATATTACAATCTTTCCTAAAGCAAATCCTACATTACACACGCATGATTTTCACATACATAAATACATATATTTTTCCAACATAAATGTAAAAAGGCTATTAAAAAAAAAAGAAGTCACTAGTAGACCTTTCATCCTGTGCATTTGTGTGGCAAAGCTTTTGGTGGTTTTTGCCCTACATTGTGTGCTTCAGAAGAGCATCCTGTACAAGAGCCATGAAGAAACCTCTGGCTGATGTTGTGGACGTGGTCTCTTCTGTCTTAGATGGGTCTTCAATGATGATAATGATGGTTGCTGGGTTGAAACGGAGAGTCGTTGTGATTCAGTCTGCAGTAACAGACACCGTCTTAGAGTGAATGTCCTCGGTTTGGTTATCTGAAGAGCTGTTGGTCTCACTCTGACTGATGGAGAGCTCCTCCAAGGTGCCGGTCGTCTCCTCCAATGCCTGATCATCCTCAGCTATGCGTGAGAAAAGAAACGAGCTTGATTCACACAGATGACTTCACATCACTCTAAGCTATTTTAATGACATTATCTCAATATTATTTCAACAACAACAAAAAAGAAACTGGAAAGCCTTCTATAACTTGTTCGTTTCTCCTGGTTTCCACGTTAGCGCTGTTTGATCTGATATGGTTTATAATAGTGAAAATGTAACAATGTAAAAACTCTTAATTCTTAAACCTTAATTAAACAATTTAATTATCAATTTATACCTGCATGATATTAAGCTGTGGCTGTTTGGAAAATGGATGGATGGATCATAATTGCTTTAGTTGTGGGCGCCATCTTCTGGTCAGACGCGGGAATTCATTCAGGGTGCAACTCTGACAGTGCGTTATGGCCATTCTCTAGCCGCTGAGTGTATATCGATTGTGCACTCGTTATTGTGGTGCATTGTGGGATTAAATGAGTTCACTCGATAACATCCACTATGGTTTCTGACACCACTACAAATGACTGTCCCCTCAAATAGTGTCCTATTTAAGGGTATAGGGGGCGATTTTTATGATCGCCAAAGACTTTTATGATTCAGTTCTTTTTAATGAATAAAAAACATACAGCGTGAACAGTGTAGCTTGCTTTCCGAAACAAACAACTCTTTTAATTTGATTCTTTTTAGTGAATCAAACACATACAGTGTGAACAGTGTAGCTTAATTTGTGAAACGAATGACTTGTATGATTTGGTTCTTTTTAATGAATCAAAACCTTGACTAGGAGTGTTAAAAGTGTAGCTTGATTCCTGAAACGAATGACTCTTATGATTTGGTTCTTTATAGTGAATCAAAACCTTCCAGCTTGATTACTAAAAAGAATGACTCGTATGTCTTTTTATCTCATTACATTAAAATCAGACCGCAAGCTCACAATTTGTTCGAAATATAATTTCTTCTTGCTGAAATGCTGTAGATTAAATAACAGCAGAGCAGGACATTATTGGTGCATGCCTAAAGTATATGGTATTACCATGGTACGACGCCCAAAAAACATAATAATACCATTGTACTTGTCGTAAGTGTCACAGTAAAGCAATATAAATTTGATTTGGATACCTTTGGCCTGTTTCTGTAGTCGTGATGCTGAATCAGCTTCATGTTTCTCTCTCTGCTCCTGTAACACCTTACAGACCTTCTTATGGCTGAACCAGTGCAGCTTCTGACAGGCCTGGCCACAGTAGATCACCTGAACATATACACAGATTTAAGCAAGCACCTCAGACAGGAAACCCCCAAAAAAGTGCAAAAATAATAAGATCAAACCTGATATTTACCATTTTGCAGATGGAGCATCTTTTCTCCGCCCCTTTCTCACCACAGGATGTGCAGAAGTCTGCGTCCATGAAGCCCACCTGCCCCGTGATGGCCTGGGTGAGCACTGACAGAGCGGTGGGGTCACTTCCCTGTCGGAAAAAGGACTGGTGAGGCTCCCATACGTGGAATATGATTCAGTCTTTCTAGCTGAGGCTACGTTTCCATCATTTTATTTCAATCCCATTATCTTCGACATGAGCAAATAGAGGTCACTGTAACTCACAATTTCCACTGGAGCGATACTCCGGACCAGCTGCTGCAGTAATGTGGCATCACAGTATGGAAATTTCCTAATGCACTCCCGGAGGAACTTCTCCTGGAATACCGGGAAGCCGTCACTGTCTCGCCCTTTCACAAGACTGAGAAGAGATATCCGAGTTACTTTACAGATCAAAAGAGGGCCTTTAAATTACAAGTTTGTGGTCATTAAGATTTTTTTAAGAAGTAAAATTGTGATGCAAAGCTGACATTTCAGCATCATTACTCCAGTCTTCAGTGTCACAGAAATTTTAAAAGAACATTTGAAATAATTTTACTGTCACATTTTTAATTTCATGCATTCTTGTTGACTAAAAGTAATAATTTCTTACTTACTTAACAGAAACCTTTGAACAGTGATGTATATCTAATATTCTACCTCTTGATGAGGCCATCAAGCTTGTCCTGGCGATCTTTCAGGAAAGAGCCGCATTTCTGCAGCACACAGCTGAGGTAGTGCATCTTCATGGCCAACACTTCATTCATATCCTGCTGTTTGATGCACTTCTCACAAATCAGCTCCAGAACCTGGAAGACACACGAGGGCTTTACACACTTGAAATAGTTAACCCTGGGTCAATTAAAACCCCGGGTTTAACAGAATCCTGGGTAATCTTGCTTCATGTTTCACACTGCTCATCCTTTACCCGTTGTTAACAATTAATCCTGGGTATTACACTGACGTTTCACACTGTACATTCCTAAACCCTGGGTTAACGTTCTTATTTGCATATTTGCTGTGTCAGTGTCATTGATTGGATGAAAGCAGCACACGACCTGCTCTAGCATCGCACATAATCATATTACACATTGTCGACTGTAAAGTTTTTTTCTTTTCAGACTATTAAGGTAAAAATTAAACAATATCTTTTCTGCAATTTCCCCCTCAAAAGTTAAAACGACTGTTTATAACACGACACGCAGTGTTTCCGTGACTGTCCAAAGAACGTTAATATGAGGGACGCATTCATTTCATGGTGCACACGTTTGACACTGCAAAAGTGGCACCAACCCTGCTCCGGAATAAGGTTTCATAACACGGGGGAAAGCAGTGCTAACCCTGCTTCTAAATTACAAGTGAGAAACGTTCCTTTACTCTGGGTTCACTTCGGGTTTAGGAGAACGATGATAACCCGGGGTTAAGCGCAGTGTGAAAAGCTATTAAGATGGTGCTGAAGTTGGGTCAGGTTTCAGTTCAATCAAGTTTATTGTAATGAATCTCAACTCAGCTCTGAGCATAATGCATTAACATGCAACTGACCTTGCGACACTTCTCAAGTGCTTCCACGTCCATCAACAGAGGGTTTTCTTTCACCACCATCACTATCTGTAGCATAACGAAACACAACAACATAGTCTTAACAGGATGAATTATGTTTTGGCTATAGTCACTGGTTTGATCATTTTAAAAAATGAGCAGTTTTTTTTTATCAGTATCATAATTGTCAGGTTTAGAATGACCGTATTGCAGCATGTTAGCTTAAAAATTTAGCTTTTCAAGTTAGATTTTTGGGCTTTTCTGCCTTTATCTTGATAGGACAGTATAGAGATAGACAAAAAACAACAGGAGAGGAGAGAGGGGGGAAAAGACCAGGAAAGGCCCATAAGCTGGGACTCAAACTTGGGTCGCCTGAGGCGCAGCAGAACTATATGTCACAAGAATATGGATCAGACAAAAAAAAACTACCTTCACTGGGTTGAGGTTGGTACTCATGATAATTTTGTGTAGCGGTCCAGCGAGTTTAGAAGGGAGTTTTGGTTCCTTTTCCAGCCCCTGTGGTTTTGTGTAGTAATCCAACCTCGCACGGGAGAAGAAGTTATTGATAACAGTCACACAGTCGTGCTGCCCTGAAAAAGATGTAATCTCATTTAATCTTCACAACAACAAAAAAAGAACACTCTCTCAGAATATGGCAAATTACAATTCAAACATTTGGGGCCAGAAATTCACAATATTGCTATATTACTGTATTTTTGATCAAATAAATGCAGCCTTGCTGAGCATGAGAGACTTCTTTCAAAAACATTTCAAAAAAACCTTACCAACTTTGGTAGAATCATACAGATTTGACCAGTAAAGCACACTGGTTTCCCCATAATGCCATATTTTTGACATACCTACAAAAGCAGCCATTTGTGCTGCTGTTCTGCCGACTGAGTTCACTGCATCCGTCTCGGCTCCAGCATCCAACATCATCCAGGTGATATCTGTCTTTCCTGTTCAATACAATGCATATGACATACTGTATTGTCATACTGTATTACTGGCATAAAATATATTTCAGGACACATTAAGGCCCTGATATACTCACAGCGAAGTTCTTTTTCGTTCTTCGTTTAGGGGTAAAAAGTTGTTTGAAATACCTTTGCAGCAAACATATTGTTAGCCCCTCCACCCCATTAGACGTCCAGTCCAAAGAGGAATTTGACTCTGGAGTGAGCACCACTTGAACTTTTCTGGAAAGTTCGCTTTGGCAAGCTGTTTCGAACTCCCATAGCGAACTCCAATCGAACTTCGTTTTGACATGATTTTGTTCAAAATGACGTCACACCAGCTCATACTTCGATTTCGCTTGACGTATATCAGGACCTTTATGGTCAAATTGACAATACTAGCACAAAAAGAATTTAGTAATTGTGTTTCAGACCTGAGAGTCCTGCAAACATGAGCGCGGTGTATCCATGTTCATGTTCGTTGCAGTTGACATCAGCTCCGTGCTGTAGCAGCAGTTTGCACATGTCTGCCTTGCCCTTATATGCAGCGTGCATGAGAGGGGTCATGCCATACTAAAGAAGAAATGCAAACAATCGAAACAGCATTAACCACATATAGCATGTTCACATATATTTGATTATGGTGTATAGAGAGAAACCCTGATAACTCCCAAAAGCACTCAAAACATTAACCTAAAAACATAAACCTTTAAGTGCAATCGCTATCCAACAAGTAATTGGTTCATTGTTTTCCGATTGTTTGTTTTCAGCTCCAACAGAAGGACACATAGGCTAATAAAAGACGGGACAAACAACCATTTCCAGGCAGCTGCTTTGAAAGCCCACAAGTGTCAGTAACATCTGATTTCGACAGATGTCCAAATCAAAGTCACTCTGCACGGTCATAAGTACTGTTTAAAGTACTGACAAATAACTGCCACTAACAGAGAGGAGACTAAAACAATGTTTTAAATGTTATTAAATTATCATAATGTATAACAACACTTCATTACCTCATCCAGACAGTTTACCCTGACATCTTTGGATCCAAGCAGTCTGGAGGCTTCTTGCACATTACCTACAAATGGTCAAACACAGTGATCAGACAGTGACCGACCTAGAGAATTATTTATATGCATCACTTTTATACATAAATCACTATTAATAGATCAACAATTATACATAAGAGCCACACTGTAAATGTAATGCTAAATGATCATCATCATGATATATTTCCATTGAGAAAAACAAAAGTCTAAATGATACAATAATGATGCTAGAATAATTCGAATAAAATAATAATAAAGGTGATTTTACTGGTACAGATAGGTATTTGTCGTAAACTGTACTTTGAATATTATAATATATACAGTATAACTGAATACATATCCAAGTGTTTAAAATGTAACTTATAAGAGTAATTTATAAGTACAGAGAGAAAGCATTCCGTATGCAGCCATTGCTTGCAGATTTTTGTAAACGATGTTATAATTTTCCGAACTGGTAATTGTGCTAATCTGCAGTTAGCCTGTTAGCGTCATGCTATCATTACCTGCAGCAATAACCAGAAGTAGCTCTTTCTCTGTGTCGGTCAGGTCTCCTTTCTTTGGTGCAGACATTATTATAATCAAAGTGACGCTTTTGGTCTTAATAAGCAATATATAAGTTAACTGTGAATGATATGACAGCTTTGTTCTACTACTGTGATTGATCCACAGACTGAGAGACTGACTGGCACTGACGGGTTAATGGGTTACTGTCTGCAAACGGACTGAACCAACTGCAACAAATACGCAGGGGGCGTAATAAGTGTCGACTTCGGTGTGTTTTTAGGATAGTTTAAATATATATATATATATGTATATATATATATATATATTGTAGTATAACACGCTTTAGAATACAACATTTTAGTGATTTTACTAGGTATGGGAGTAGTAATGCCATTTGTATATGTTTAGCAATGTGTGTACTCCCCCCACCTCATGGTGTTTCGATCCTAGAACTTTAATTCTGTACATTGATATAATTTATTTTTCAAAATAAGAGAGATATTAGCGTAAATGTGTCGCATAAATATTCATTTTACTAGAACTAGGGTTGCAATACATTACAATTATATTAATTTGAAGTCGATATATTTAAAAAAATCCCACCACCTGTGAGACCCTTTAAAGTGATTGAAAAGGATGAATTGTTCATATGAGATAAGCAACATAAAAATATAATACCATATGGAAAAATGCAAGCCTACAATATTGTATATTTAACTATATAAAAGAAAGGTATTAGACACAACACCACCAGGCAAATGCTTTTAGCGGTGAATCGGACCGAACAATTCGTTCACTGTTTGGACTCGGTTCGGTCGGTTCGACCGGTTCTCGAGTGAACAACTGGCTCTTAATATTAAACACTAACAGTGTGATTATACTTTAAAACGAGTCGGATTTACACTTATAATTGCTTCGCAACACTTAACTGCTTAACAGTGCAAGTGGGACTTTGCTTAATTTGCATAAAGATAAAGAACGGACCAATGGCGTTAAGCGTGTCTACCTGAGCAAATGCTGGACAAGCTCTAGCTAAGCTACAGTCATCTTGCCTCAAGGAGCAGAGAGTCACATTTGCGGGACAGGTGTACACTAGATATTTCATCATGGCTTGTGGTGGTTTTGTTTGCTCAAAAACTTCTCTTTGTATCTTGAACCTAATTTATGTGGTAAGTCAAGCAGTAGTTAGTCCTAAAATACTTTTTCTTATTCATATTAACAATAACTTTGGTCTTTATTTAAAAGTCCGTTTTACATAGGTAATATTCCTTTCATCCTTTACTATGATACATTGTACATACATGATACATGTACATTAAATATGTCTGTAAATTGTAAAATGAATGTTTATGTGAATCTTTATGCTGATATTCATGATTTAGTAGTATTGCTCTGCCTTTTCTAAGCAATTTCTGATTTGTTTTCTGTTTTCAGATGGTCAGTCTTCTATTGATCGGTGTTGCAGCATGGGGCAAATGGTTTGGACTAGTTTCTAGTTTCAGCGTGATGGCTGCTGTCATCGCAGTTGGATTGTTTCTCTTCGTCGTGGCCATTGTGGGATTGTGTGGGGCTGTGAAGCATCATCAAGTCCTCTTGTTCTTTGTATCCTTCCAATATACTGATTCAAGAAATTCTCCCATGTGTGTGTCTAAATGAGGTTTGCCTCTGTTCAACACATCAGTCTCAGTTTGTGTTGTACTTTGGGCCCTAAACTCACATTTACCAATTTTGCTGGCTTAATAATTTCCTTTATTAGTCAACAGCTTTTTAAATGTGCCGTAAATGATGGAGAAACAACCTTAACTGTTCTTTAGTACATGCTTGTTCTCTTTCTGGTATTCGTCTTGCAGTTTTCAGTATCATGTGCCTGCTTAGCTATTAGTAAAGAACAGCAGGTAATTATAGTCTGTATTAATACTTTGACATGGTGATACCAGTTTCCTCATTCCTCAAGCAAGTTGGTTTCAAATAAACCTTTTGTCCTCCTGCAGAACCTTCTCCTGGAGATAGGATGGAATAAGTCGGAATCAATGCAGAAGGATTTGGAAAGATCATTGGATTGCTGTGACTTCCTTCAAGTTAACTACAATGAATCATGTGATGCTGTAAGAACTATTATTCTGCTTTTCTATCCAAGACTTAATGTATTATGAAGTGTCTTCTGATACATTTCAAGTTCAAGTTGAATTTAATGTGGGGGGAAATAACAGCATGCTTCTAGAAACTTCTTGAACAAATAGTCTGTGAATGTGAAGTCATGTGGTTTACACAGAAAGCTTTGGTAAATATGTAGTTTTAAGTACTGTTGTATTGTTGTACATCAAGATGTAAGGTTAATGTATTATAAAGCTTCCATTTTTGTTGTAAGCTCATAATTAAATTGCTAAATGTAGGCAAAATTAAACTTACTTCTACAATGATAGCTGACAGACTCTTTAACCGCTTGAACATATAGTCTGATGTGAAGTGAAGTATGAGATCATGTTTATGTGCGCTTAACTAATATACAGTTTTTATTGTAGTTGTAAAGATTATTTTATGCTTTATTTCTGTCTTCTCTGTGACTTCAGACCTGTTTCAAGGATCAAACATGTGCACCGTGTTCAGATATAATCCAGGCCTATGCTGACGACGCTCTGCATTTTGTTGGAGGAATCAGCCTGTTTTTCAGTTTTACAGAGGTGAGCAAACATTGGACATCCTTTGGTTCTGAAAACACGGAAGATGATACATGGAAATATTGAATGAAGCTATTAACTGCTTAGTCCGTGTATTTACATTGTGTTGCTCGTTTCTTATTTGTCGGTCTGGTTGAGAAATTGAATACATTATTTTTGTTAAGTTTATGTTATTTTCTTTACGGTTTCAGATTCTGGGCGTCTGGCTAGCATATAGATACAGGAACCTGAAAGATCACCGGCAAAATCCTGGTGCTTTCATATAGAGCACTATGGTTGGACACAAATATTCAAGACTTCGAATGTCAGTTCTAGAATGGACTTTTTGTCTTTTATGAATCTTTTTCATTTATGATGTGTTGTTCCTCTTCATAACAAACCCAATTACTTTATTTTGGGGATATAATAACAAATTAAATGTTCAGTTAACTTTTAAAATATTTATTTGTGAAACAGCCATTATGATTTTGCATGTTTAAAATATTTATTATCACTGATTATGCAAGTAGGTTAACTGGGCTTGAACTTTGATCTCAATTTCAACAACTCTTACAAAGATAAAGAGTTGGACTGGAATGAAAAATTAAAGGCATGAAAGTACATCTTTCATTTCATGTTAGAGATCAAAGGACAAACATTTCCTGCTTTATACATCAAACAATTATTTCATTAAGCTCATTAGCTCTCTAGACGCTCAGTAATAAGCTTGCACATTAAAACTCAAACTACACCCAACCAATTTCCACATCATTCTGATAAGGATATGACCAGGAACTTGTACATCATCTGTTTGTCTTCCACATATTAGCCAATGGTGTGGCACTTCCAGAGGTTGTCCAGCCGGTTTTGCACAGATGTATTGATTGCGATGTGTGCTAGTGCTGTCCTCTGCTGGCTGCAGGGGAGAAATACCACACATATTCACATTTACAGCAATTCGGATCACATTAAACCACCTGCCTGAGGATTGACATGTGATTAAATTCTTTGTATTTTTATTTAACTGAAACACTATGATTTTAGTATTTTATTTGTGTATCTAGAGAGACTTTGTCTAATACGACGCACTACAATATACCTTCTTAATTCCATTTTAGCATGTTCTTGTGGTCATTTTTTAAGCATGTAAAATACATAGAATTTATTCAATGGAAAACAAACAAGCAACATGTTTGCACAAACTTCTTGTTTTAAATGTATGGTGTAAATGTTGTCTTCAGCTATAATTTACACATTTGATGAATAAATAAAGACATCTTGACACCTAACAAGATTTTTTTTAATTAGGTTGTTTATTAATATTTGTAATTTGTATTTTTTGAATGATGAAGTAAATCCATTTGTAATGTATGAATGCAGAGCTTTAAAATACTTATATTTGTATACGTATATAGGCTACTAATAAAAAATTATATATACATGTATATAAATATTTATAAAGAACAAAGAATGCCCAATATTTTTCATTAGAGCAAGGAACTGATCCCAAAATCTGGGCTTGACTGAGTTAATTACTTTGATTGTCAAACTACTGTCGTAGAACAGCCTTGATTCATTTGTATTCATTTACATTTAGTGGCTCTTTTTGCAGGTGTATTACATCAATTCTATTATCATTCACACAACACTGATTTATTCTAGACTAGCACCATTAAATACCTTAGACACCGTTTAACCAGTATGTGAACTAAAAATAGGGTGGAGGAGCAGTGATGTTAACTGGGTGCTAGTAGGTGGAGGAGCAGTGATGTTAACTGTGTGCTAGTAGGTGGAGGAGCAGTGATGTTAACTGGGTGCTAGTAGGTGGAGGAGCAGTGATGTTAACTGGGTGCTAGTAGGTGGAGGAGCAGTGATGTTAACTGGGTGCTAGTAGGTGGAGGAGCAGTGATGTTAACTGGGTGCTAGTAGGTGGAGGAGCAGTGATGTTGGCTGGGACAACATGGAGGAAAGGACAGACAAAATGCTTGACATGCTATTCAGTTTATTAGAAATGTATATAGCAAAAGTCAAAATACAAAAAATATAGGTTATGATTGTGTATAAACAGATGTTTTATTTTAAATCAAGGGTGCATATGAATTTCAAACATAAATATTAATTAAATTCCACTTAATTAAATTTTACATTTAACTTGTTTGCAATGGATTTTCTAAGACGACACACTTAAGATGCTGCTGCTGCATTGTGCTGTGAGTTGACAATCTCCTGTCCTATCTGAATGCCATAAAGATGACATTAGTCATTAAGATTATTTAGGCTCTCAGTTACTATTTGAATAGTGAAACCACAATGAACATGATGTGATTTCTCTTGACTAACAAGTTTAAAAACATTTTTAAAAATAATTTTAAAAACAGGAACAGTCTGTAACCAAGGTAACATTCACCTAACAAGGCAGGTAATGCTAGTTGACCATACTAATCCTCAAATATTAGCATATTAGCCCCCGGTTTCACAGACAAGGCTTAAGCCTAGTCCCAGACTAAAATGCATGTTTGAGGTGTTTTTACTGAAAGCAACTTGCACTGATATATCTTAAAATATGTCACTGCCATTGTTTTGTCTCAAGATGGACACCAATAATATTTCAAAGGCACGTTTATAAAAGCTACTTAAATGTCCTAATTGAACTAAGGCCTAATCCTGGCTTAATCTAAACCCTGTCTGTGAAATCAGGCCTAGTTTCTTTTTAAAACAACATTACTATAACAACATACTACATATACATGTTGGTATATTATATAAATATTGTAAATCGATGCATTTATTGAGTAGGCTACTAATTACCAAAAATCTCAACTTGTATGTCTCTAACTGTCAATTTGAAATGCCAAAGTCTGAAGTTTGCATGAATCATGTGACGATCAAGCATTTTGGACTTCCGTTGATGCAACTCCCTCAGTGGCTGCATCTGGAATATTAAATAAAATCTGATGGATTTTTGAAGGTAGCATAGATGTATCTCTGCCTTTGATATCCCACAATCCTGTGCGTTCCATTCTTTGGCAGTTATGCTAAAAATGTATGTTTTTGACCAACGTTTTCCACTTATGATGTTGTTTATAGCGAGGAATTAGTACTGTAATTAAATATTATCACCAAAGTTCTCTCCATTTTGTAGATCATTAAACCGTAATGCTTCCTTAGAAGTCTGTCCGAAATCAGTTTTGTGAGGTACCTTGCCAATGGCTCTGCACAATAGGTTGCCAACCAGTGGGAGTAAAGTGAGTGTCCGCCGCCATGATAAATAGAGTGAATGAGTATAAAAGATCATATACAGAATACGGACGTTTGTTGTGCCTAACCCGTATTTAATCATTTTGAACCTCCTTTTACACCATTTTTATGACGGTTCAACAACCATTTCCTCTTGTGCATCATCATCATCCGTACTCTTAAAAAACTTAAGTTTGTCTTTGCTTAAACTGAGGCCCGAAGGACCTGCTATGAAAACCTCAGAGTATTGTTCATCTATGACAAAGCCTGACGTCTCAATAAAACCACTGAGCATCTTTTCAAAACTATCCAAACCCTCTTTAGAATCAGAAAGAATCACAAGAGCTGTGTTTTTGTCAATGACTGACTTTAGGGTTTCTCCTTGGACTTTAGGTCCCAAAAACCTGTTCTCGCAGTTAATGGAGTTGATCAGAGGAAGAAGGCAGATGCTCACTAGTAAAGGAGTCAGTGGACATCCCACTCTCAGACCTTGTGATCTGTGATCTGTCCTCAACAACAGCTTCAACACGGATCTAAATCTGTCAGGTAGATTCACGGACTTTAAGCTGTTAAACAGATACGGCCACTTCAGTGCACCTGGATCTAGTTTTAATGAAATAATTAGCACTGGGATTTGAGCACTGATGCAGTGCTGAACAGAACTGTGTTGTTTGCTTTGACCTGGATTTAAAATGTGTTTAATAACGCCATTCAACCTCGCAGCCAGAATCAAAGCCAGAATTGTATAATCCACATTAATTATATTCATCGGACTGCAGTGATAGTGAATATCATAGCTGTAGGTGTGATCGTATTTGTCATAGTTGAGCGATTCAAAAACTGCAGCTTTAATTGGCTTTAGGTCGAATATTTGATTGAAAAATGCTTGTAAGAGGTCAGTAATTTTACAAGCATAATGCTTATAGAAATGCACTGTAAGCCCATCTGCTGATAGACTTTCAGACTGAGGCAGGGACAGTATAGCAACCAGAATCTCTTTTCTCGAAACTGGTTCGTTTAGAACGGTGATCAGGATGGATTTTACGTCATCAAATCTCTCAGTTTGGTGTAAATGATTCAAGAAATTCAGAAGACTCTCGGATGAAGTATTTGGTGTTTGAAGAACCTCTGTGGATGATTCTGAACTTGGACACCCTAAAAAAGAAATTATGTTAAAACTATTATTAATTAATTTTACATCTTAAAATGAGAGGGAATCTACCTCCTTGGTACATGTGTTCAACCTCTTGAGGAAATTCAGTCGTATCTGAACATCTTGATGGTTTTAGGCTTCTTTGCAAAACTATTGCCTCATATATAAGCCTGACCTTCACTCCTGGCCACAGGTATTCTTTCTTTCTGGTATTTATTTGTGAAATTTTCTTTATTGTGCTTGAGAGTTGTTCCATACATGCTTTATCTTCAAGAAGACAAGAATCAAACTGCCATTTTGGTCCACGTGTCTGAATTTGAATGGACAATGGGGCGTGATCAGAAATGTACTCTTCTTTATCCGAGTACATTGGCCTCTCGTGAATGTTACAAGCAGTTACGCTTGATAAATTGTGACTTTGCAAAAAGTAGTAGTCTAGTCTCGACTGACCTTTCCCATCAAAATACGTAAAGCTTTTTACCTCCGGGTAAAGACACCGCCAGACATCCACTAAGCTTAAGGTTTCCAAAAAATTTTGGAGAGCATCGGAAGACTTTCGGTGACTTCGGTTTCGTAAATTTGATGTTTTATCAAGTTCGGCGTCCATGACTGTGTTGAAATCCCCACCGACCACCAGGTACGCCGACGACGGGATGTGGGTCGCAATTTGTGTGAACTCCGTAAACCTAATTTTTTCATCATTTGAGTTGTACACATTGATAAATACAAAATCATGCCCCCAAATTTGACATGAGATAATTATGAATCTTCCCTTTCCGTCACCATTGACATTGAAACCACCACATCCGAGGTTCTTTTTGAACAGGACGGCCACCCCTCGGGAACTTCCTTTAAATACGGTGAATGCCGCCATGTTGTAATCACATTCTAAATCTTGAATTTTGATACTCCCAGTTGAGTGGATTCTATCTGGACCCACATGAGTTTCTTGGAGAAAGACTACATCAGCCTTTAGAAGACTTAAATGACGAAGAACCTCATTTCGTTTGCGGTTGAAACCATTTACGTTCCATGAAAGAATCCTTAAAATTTGCTGCTCGTCATCAATGTCTGTCATCCTGAAGTGGTCTCTTTGGATCAGTTTCATAAATGAATGGGTTGGTGTACCTAAAACAATGCAACACAAAGTATTTTGTAAACTGCAGAAGTGGTACAAAACCTGAAGAACTGGATTCTTTGATAACATAAACATACATATACAGTACAGCTTGCAATATATATATATATATATATATATATATATATATATATATATTTTTTTTTTAGTAAGTACTCAAGAGGGAATCTTAGCTGAATTAAAAAGTAAAAACTTTTGATTATTCAGGTAGGGATGGGTGAAGGGAATGATGTGTAAATTGGGAGATGATCAACTCAAGTGTGATCGTGTCTCGAATGGGGATGGTAATATAGCAAGAGAGTTCAAATGTCAATTTCCATTGTTTTCTCAGAGAGTAGCCCTTTCTTCCAGTTTATCCAGTCTTACAACCAGTTTAACTGCTCAGGACAAGCAAGGGACTCAAGAACCATCACAAAACAAAAAATAAAATCACCCAGGTAATGAGACACAGTACATACAATCAAGGGTACATAAACTTTTGAACGGGGTCATTTAAAATAAATTATAACATACAATTATTTTGTTAAAATTATTCACATTTTCTGCAAGAAATATTTTGAAATACTTTTTCTTGCAACTGTATATAGGTTTCTCAGATCAAATAAGTACAATTTGATCATCGTATTCATATATATGAATAACCTTACCTTGTCAATTCTTTGCTCACAAAAAAATTAAACAAATCAAAACATTAATTACTTGAATTATTACTTTTATTTAAAATAAAATGTATGAAAAATGATTGCAAGTCCTAGTATACTGTTCACATACTGTTTCCTGTTCTTACTCAATTAACATTTCCTCCCCAAATTCTTTATATCAGTTTCACAGATGTAAGGAATGCACTCAACTCTATTCAACTCTAGTCTGTATTTTGGTTATGAGAAAAGATCAAATCTGAATGAATTTTGTTAGAATCTACGCCAATTCTCTTACATCTACATTTGAGTATTTGTAAGTCAAAGTATACCAAGAGTTTAATGCAAATGGCCTGTCAGCTTGTTCCTTCACAATATGTCATGGAAGGCTTCTCAACAAAGCAATACAAAAATGCACCTACCTGCATTTTCTCCTGGACTTCAGGTCCTAGAAGCCTGAAGGACAGACGCTCATTAGTGAAGGCCTCCCTTTAAGACCACAGACAAACTAGTTAAAATGTAATTCCCCCATGACCAGTAGCCCGACTACCAGTGCCAGGCAAGGCAGGCAAGTTCACTTACTTCCAACAGGAAGCATCAGCAGTGGGAGTGACCAAATAACATGCATATGCCAATCATGCATGTTATCTGGTCACTCCCACTGCTGATGCTTCCTGTTGGAAGTAAGTGAACAAGGTAGGTCGTTGTGTCTACTCATTCAAAATATTTACAAGGTATTGTTTGTGTAAATATACCTAGCTATACAGTTCATTACCATTCTGAGGGTATATGATTTTAAATTAGAAACCATTCATATTCCATTTAACATATGAATTGACAGTCCATTCCCATTTAAACAATGATCTACATACATCACATATGGTAAACACAGAAGCTCATGCATCAGTGTTTGAGTTTCTGTGTTAACCAAATATGCTGTGTCCTATGTATGTGTCTCTCACTATTCTTGTTTAGAAGACTAGGACTAAATTGCTTGGTTTATATGGATTTGTGTCATGTATTTATAACCTTTTTGGATCTTAAGTTTTTGACTATTGAATTGAATTTTTTATTAAAGTGTCTTGCACTTACATGCCCAGCCCAAATAGGCTTAAAAGACACTATTGGCATAAAACAAACATAATATAGAAAGATGACCATCATACAAAGTACATTACCATCATTTTCACAATATAAACAAACAAAACACTTTCAATTTAGGTCAGGATATAAATTCCTTTGCCTAAGTTTCCACGCCTTTTCCACATATCTAGCCAAACTATAAATTTCATTTTCAAAGAGCCAGCTCAACATATCCCCATCCGTCATCCAAAACAAATCAGGCTTTTTATGTTGAATTCTCTCAAACATACCCATTCTTAAATCATGATATACAGGACAAAAAAAAACAAAAAATGCCATTCATCCTCAACGACCCTTAAATCACACAAAACACATAATCTGTCCTCTTCTGGGACACCTTTATAGCGCCCCACCTCGATCTGCAAAGGCAACACCCCTGCTCTGAGCTGGGCACACAAAGACCTCTGTAATCTGGTTAACCAACATTTGACATAAGGCTCTGTGGAGTAATCATTTTTAAAGTGAACATAGCTTCTCAATTTGGGCTTATTTAACACCTGCCGTTGCCATTGCCATTGCCATTGCTCTTTATAAGAATTAAACAAAAACGTACTCGGTTACTAACGTAACCTCTGTTCTCTCTAGAGAGGGAACGAGTATTGCGTAAGCTAGCTTACGCTGCGGGAAAGTCTCCTTTCACGAGATACTGAAGCCAAAAATTATCCTAATTTTTTAAACTTTGTCAACGCAGTGCGGCAGCCTGCAGACCTAGGGCAAGCGAGTCGCGTGCCCATTGGCTGCTCTGCGGCAACTGCAGCAGCCTATGGCTGAGCCTTGCGCGTGACGTCACGTCCAATGAGCGCGCTTGGCGCGCTTAGTGCGTCACAGCCCGTCATTAGGGGTGTGGCTTAGAGTATATAAGCAAGGAACAGAGGCTGCTTCGCTGGTTTCTGTCGCATGAAGCGAAAATGAGCTCGTGGCGAGAACACGGCGGGTTACGCAATACTCGTTCCCTCTCTAGAGAGAACAGAGGTTACGTTAGTAACCGAGTACGTTCTCTTACGAGAGGTTCTCTCGTATTGCGTAAGCTAGCTTACGCTGCGGGAACACCTTTGTCAACGCCGTGCGCGCGCCCAGCATCCTGAATGAATCCCGTGGGAAGCCCAGGGAACGCGAAACGGAGCTGGGCGGCCAGATACCACAGTACACAAGCACATAATATGGGGCAGGGAGCGGCACAGCCGGTCCAACTAACACTTCCATACAGTGTAGCTCAACCAGTAGAGCTAAATCAGCAGCGTAGCCCGCGCACAGACAGTGGGCTGGCTTACGCGAGACTTAGACTGATAGCACTTTGGCCTGCAAAGCGGGAACATCCAGGTTGTAAAACCTAACAAATGTGGAGGGGGAGGCCCAGCCCGCCGCTGCACAAATGTCATGAATGGGAATCCCACTGGACCACGCCCACGATGAGGCCATGCCTCTGGTGGAGTGTGCCCGAATGCCCAAGGGGCACTGCAGGTTTTTAGATGCGTAAGCAGCTGCGATAGCATCGACTATCCATCTGGACAGAGTGTGCTTCGAGGCGGCGAGACCCTTGGTGCGCCCACCAAACGAAACAAAAAGCTGCTCTGAACGCCTGAAGGCGGCGGAGCGCGAAATATAGCTTCTCAGCGCCCTAACTGGGCAGAGGAGGTGACTATCTGCCTCGCAGCCAGTAATCGGCAGGGCTGAAAGGGAAATGACCTGCGCTCTGAAGGGAGTGCCCAAAATTTTTGGGACGTACCCATGCCTCGGTCTGAGAATAACTTTAGAGTCATTAGGTCCGAACTCGAGGCACGCAGCGTTAGTGGATAACGCGTGAAGGTCTCCCACACGTTTTACTGAAGACAGTGCTATCAGAAAAACGGTTTTGAGCGTGAGGTATTTCATATCCACAGTTTCTAAGGGTTCAAAGGGATGTGCTTTCAGTGCGTCTAAGACCAGTGAAAGATCCCACATAGGAACCGAAGGGGGTCGCGGGGGGTTCATCCTCCTCGCTCCTCTAAGGAAGCGGATGACCAACTCGTTCCTTCCTAATGCGCGGCCCGGCTCTGACACAGAGAGCGCTGAAATGGCCGCGACATAGACTTTGAGCGTGGAGGGGGACCTGCCCGCGTCCAGTAGCTCTTGAAGGAAACACAATACTTGTGAGACCCCACATGTCTGTGGATTGAGCCCTTTGGTAGTGCACCATTTGTTAAACACAGACCATTTAGACGTGTAGAGCCGCCTCGTGGAGGGGGCTCTAGATTGTATGATCGTGTTCATCACCCCTTCTGGTAGATCAGCATGTAGTTGTTGAGGCTCCACGCATGCAGAGACCAGTGCTCTGGGTGGGGATGCCAAATCGAGCCGCGGGCTTGAGAGAGAAGGTCTCTCCGCACCGGAATCGGCCAGGGGGCTGAGTCTGCCAATTGTATGAGTTCCGGGAACCAAGCTTGGTTCTCCCAGAACGGGGCTATGAGGAGCACTGTGTGGCGCGCTTTCCTGACTCTCTCGATGACCTGAGGCAGCAGAGAGACTGGCGGAAACGCATATAGCGGGCCGCTGGGCCAAGACTGGGCCAGCGCGTCCTCGCTCTTTGAAAAGAACGCTGGGCAGTGTGCGTTGTCTATTGACGCAAAGAGGTCGACTTTCGCTCTGCCAAAGCGGCGCCACAGCGACTGGACTGTTTGAGGGTGTAGAGACCACTCCCCAGGGGGAACGTTGTCCCTGGACAGTCTGTCGGGGCCCTCGTTCAGATGGCCAGGCACATGCGATGCTCTCAGAGAGCGCAGAGAGTGCTGAGCCCATACGAGGAGGCGTTCCGTCAGGGCGCAGAGTTGCTTTGATCTGACACCGCCCTGGCGGTTCACATAGGCCACTACTGAAGTGTTGTCCGTGCGGACTAGAACATGGTGACCACGGAGGAAAGGGAGGAAGTGCATGAGCGCTTTCTCGACCGCGAGCATCTCTAGACAGTTTATGTGTAGGAGATTCTCCTGGTCTGACCAGTGGCCAAAGACCGGTCTGCCTTCGAAGAGCGCTCCCCAACCTAGGTTGGACGCATCTGTAGAGACAACTTTCCGGTGTGAGACCACTCCCATATTCACTCCCGTGTGATACCATTCGGCTGCTAGCCAGGGCTGCAGGGCTGAGACACAGACCTGAGTCACTCTGATTAGCGAGCCGCCGGTCGCCCAGGCTCGATGGGATACGCGCGTTCTCAGCCAGCGTTGAAGCGGGCGCATGCGCAGTAAACCCAACTGAAGCACTGCTGCAGCTGAGGCCATATGCCCCAGAATGCGCTGAAATGCCTTCAGGGGAACCCGGTTGCCTTCTTTGAAGGATGCAGCGAGGCGCTGGATGCGGCGCGCGCGCTGCTCCGTCAATCTGGCCGTCATCGCCACCGAGTCCAGTTCTATTCCGAGAAAGGAAATCGACTGCCGGGGCGAGAGCGAGCTCTTTGTCCAGTTGACCGCTAGACCCAAAACCTCCAGGTGGTCGAGTAGCGCTGTTCTGTGAGACACAAGTTCTGTCTCTGACTGCGCTAGAACGAGCCAATCGTCCAAGTAGTTCAGAATTCGCATTCCCTGACTCCTCAGGGGAGCGAGAGCCGTGTCCATGCATTTCGTAAATGTACGGGGTGCTAAAGACAGGCCGAACGGCAGGACTGTGTATTGATAAGCTCGACCGTCGAAGGCGAATCTCAAAAATGGCCTGTGACGGGGAGTTATCTGGATCTGGAAATAAGCGTCCTTCAGATCGAGAGAGATAAACCAGTCTCCTGGGCGAATTTGCGCGAGGATCTGTCTGGTTGTAATCATCCTGAACGGCCGTCTCATGAGGGCTTTGTTCAGATGTCTCAGATCTAAAATAGGTCTTAATGCTCCGTCCTTCTTGGGAACGAGGAAGTAACGGCTGTAAAAGCCTGACTCGCTCAGAGAAGGATGCACCTGTTCTATGGCCCCTTTTCGCAGCAGCTTTGTTATCTCTGCTTGAAGCAGATGTGCTGTTTCCAAACTCACTTTCGTTTCCGTCTGCGCTAGAAAGCGCGGAGGGCGACGAGCAAATTGGAGCGAATAACCGTGTCTTATGGTGTTGAGCACCCATTCTGACGCGCCCTGAATAGCCTCCCATGCTTTTGCATGCATAGCTAGGGGTCGAATGGTCTCTGGGTTCAGATCGCCGCGTTGCGCGGGATGGGGAACCTGTATCAGAGAAGACGGGGCGGCGCGCGCGCCGCCGATGCTCGGACACGAGGGCAGAAGAACAGGGCTGGCCGACTGTGCAGAATTTAGTAGCTCGATCTTGGACGATGGAGCGTGAACTGCTGTCAAACAACCCAGGCGCGAGGGCGGCGTGGGGATTATGGTGTCTGAAAGTGGGCGCGCGTGCTCGTGAGCTGGCGCGGGATATGCACTTATGACACGGCCAGTGTTTGGGGGCTTTATGAGGTTTGCAACCTGTCTGGCAGAGCGGGCAGTGGGCAGGTGTGAGCACAGGGCTGTGGGCACATTTCCTACACTTGATGCTCGAGCGGAAAGTTTCCGCTTTAAGAGATAGCGCTCTGGACGCGTTGCCATGGGAACCTGGTCTGTGTGAGGCAGTGAGCACACGGGAGTGGGCACTTTTTCTACACTTAAAACCCCTGCGGCTTGAGCCGTAGCAATTTGAGGTAACTGAGTGACAGAGCGAGCAGCGAGTAGTTGTGAGCACGGAAGTGTGGGCACTTTTACTACATTTAGTGCTCGAGCGGTGTGAGGCCGCTTTATGAGAGAGCGCTCTGGGCGCGTTACCATGGGGATTGCACTTGTGTGAAGCAGTGAGCACATGGGTGTGGGCACATTTTCTACACTTAAAGCACTTATACTCTTTTTGAGATTTATCTGGGTCGCCGTGAAAACGGCGTTTGTGTGCAGGCGAGCGAGTGTAATTACTGGCTCGTTGGCTGCGGTGTGTGCTGCTGCAGTAGCCTGAACATAGGGGACTGACAGAGCTGTGCGTTTTGATGGCGGTCCGGCCGTAGCGGGACTCAACCATCTTTTCCTCCTTGCGGATGCTAGGAGGACTTCGCGGGCTCGGGCTTCAACGCGATCTTGGACCGCGGGCCCCGTGGGGGCGGCGGTCTGTGACGGCTGGTCGAGCGCGACCTGGGGCGATTGCCCTGGCGCCGCTGCGAAGCGTTGGGGGGCCTGGAAGAGCGCTGGTTAGAGCTGCGCACAGGAGGCTGAGTTTGAGGGCGGCCTGTGGCTGAGCTCGAACGGCGGGGCAGGAAGAGGTCCATCGCCTGCGACGCCTTCTGTACCTCAGAGAACCGATCCACAATTCCGCTGACCGCAGGGCCAAAGAGGCCGGTGGGCGAGAGTGGTGCGTTCAGAAACACAGCGCGCTCTGACTCACTCATGTCCGCGAGCGTCAACCATAGATGTCTGTCGATGACGGTGAGCGCGGCCATGGATCTGCCGATGGCTTGAGCAGCGGTCTTGGTAGCGCGCAGCGCGAGATCCGTAGCGCTGCGGAGATCGGTAAAGGCAGACTGATCCGAGCCCTTCTCGTCCAGTTCACGGAGGAGGTCGGCTTGAAGGATCTGAAGAATAGCCATTGAGTGCAGGGCGGAAGCAGCCTGGCCGGAGGCGGCGAAAGCGCGGCCGGCGAGAGCTGAGGTGGTCCTGCAGGCTTTAGACGGCAGGGCAGACTTTGAGCGCCATCTAGCAGACGGCGGGCAAAGGTGCGTTGCCACAGCATCCTCAACGGCGGGGATGCCGTTATAGCCGTTCTCGGCGGCTCCGTCCACCTGGGAGAGAGCCGAGGAGACTGGCGAGCGGAGTCTGGTGGAGAACGGAGCGTTCCAGGACTTAGAGAGCTCGGCGTGGAGCTCAGGCAGGAAGGGTGCTGACCTAGAGGCAGGCGCAGGGCGGCGGCTAGGCAGAAAAAACCCGTCAAGGCGATTGGGCTCCGGCTCCTTAGGTGGAGACCAATCCAGTCCCATTCTCTCGACCGCTAAAGTGAGGAGGCGGAGAAGCTCTGCGTCAACACTAGCGCGGGTTCGAGAAGACTCCATAGTAGAGGGGGCGGAGCGGTGAGAGCCCGACCACTCCTCGCTGTCAGACGCGAGCAGAGAGCAGCTGTCAGCGGCATCATCTGCATCATCCCCCAGGGCGACGGCAGTGCGGGCAGTGGCCGGCCGCTGCGCGTCGGAGAAGGGTGGGGGGGAAGGAGAGAGCGAGGCTCGCGGGAGAGGTTCCGGCGAGCGCTCAGCTGTAGCGTCCAGTTCCGGCGGCCTTTGAGAGCGACATTTTTTCTTTCGTGGCCCGGAAGAAGCGGCCGGAGAAGATGGAGTGTCTTCGAATTTAGCGAGTCGAGCCCGTAGGGTCGACATCGGTAAATCTTCACACTGTTCGCAGCCGCCCTCGGAGAGAGCGCGAACAGCGTGGTCAAAACCCAGGCAGAGAGCGCACAGCACGTGGCGGTCTCCGTCGCTGAGCGAGGCTCTGCACGAGCCACAGGATGTGCGAGGCATTTGAAACAACGCCTCGCGCTCTTTTAGATGCAAGTGTGTCGCGGCGGACACACACACACACACAAAACAGAGCAGAAAAGGATATAAGGCCGGATGGCGCAGCAGGCAGGGAAGGCTGAAGGCGGCGAGCGGCCGGCGTCCTCAGGCTGAGATCCTCGGCGTGCTGGTCGCTGGATTCAACGGCGGCTTCCTCGGAGATCAGCGATGCGAAGAGCTTCGCTGAAGAGACAGAAATCAGCGAAGCAGCCTCTGTTCCTTGCTTATATACTCTAAGCCACACCCCTAATGACGGGCTGTGACGCACTAAGCGCGCCAAGCGCGCTCATTGGACGTGACGTCACGCGCAAGGCTCAGCCATAGGCTGCTGCAGTTGCCGCAGAGCAGCCAATGGGCACGCGACTCGCTTGCCCTAGGTCTGCAGGCTGCCGCACTGCGTTGACAAAGTTTAAAAAATTAGGATAATTTTTGGCTTCAGTATCTCGTGAAAGGAGACTTTCCCGCAGCGTAAGCTAGCTTACGCAATACGAGAGAACCTCTCGTAAGAGAACTGTCTTACCTGAGATATATTACACTGTAAATTATTTGTAAATATATACTGTGCTTTTACTGATGAGAGTATTCCAAGGACCTCCATTGACCAAGGGTAGTTGTGAGCTTTGTCCCAATCGAAAACTTTCCGAGTAAGTCTATCTTCAGGTAATCTAATAAGACGATTCCATAATCTTATTACTTCCGCCTTTTGTTTCACCCATATCTCCCTCTAGCGCAGCTTTAGTAGTGAACCTGTGCACTCCAAGGAAACACCTCATGACCCTGCTCTGCAATCTCATTCAGGAGCATCTTCGAAGCCCCAGACCCCAGCTGCATAGAACAAAACAGATCCCACCATACTGTCAAACAGCTGGGGTAAATGTTAAAAAACTTATTTCAGGGCAAAGCTTCATCCTATTAATAACGGCTCCCACGGCCCTCCCTGCAGACTCAGACAAAACCCTTCTCCCTTCTGAAAATGTCATATTTTCGTGAAAAAGAAAACCAAGATATTTATAAGTTCTGGAGTACATAAGCTGTGTTTGTCCAAAAAAGAAATCAAATTCACTGCGTGACACAGATGGTTTTCTAAAACGGACTACTTGTGTTTTATCCACATTTATAGAAAGTCTCCATTTATTGCACCAATCCTTCATAATGCCCAACATTCTTTGTAGTTTAGTTTCTTCATCTGTGCAAACCACAATATCATCTGCATATAATAAAATGCTGAGGTTAAAGCCATCAATGTCTATACCCAAATTTGCTAACTTTATCTCTTGAGCCAGATCATTCACAAAAAGCGCAAAGAGAGTGGGTGAAAGAACATCTCCCTGCTTGACCCCGAATGGAGTGGGAAACCATCCTGTCCTCATGTCATTAATCTGCACACAGGCCACTGGAGCCTTGTACAGAGCTCTGATGGAATTATACAGGTGACCTGTAATACCAATAGAAAGTAACTTATGTTTCAAAAGATCTCTGTTAACCCAATCAAAAGCTTTTTTAAAATCAACAAAACAAACAAAAGTACTTTTGTTTTCCTGCAACCTTGCTCTAATGACAGATGATAAAACATAAATATGATCAATACATGCTCTGTGTTTTCTAAACCCATTCTGTTCATCCACCAAAATTCCATTAGTTTCAATATATTCACTGAGTCGGTTGTTAAGAATACCAGAAAACACTTTACATGCTGTACTTAGCAAACTTATTCCTCTATAATTCAAAGGTACTCTTGGGTCAGCCTGTGTGGTCTTTGGGATAGGCTTAATGATCGAACTATACCACACCGAGGGAACAGTCCCACTCTTAAAGCAATATTGGAATAACATGTGCAGAGTATTTAACAGCTTGGGGCATTTAAGAACCTCATTAGAAAGTTCATCCACACCTACAGCTTTATAAGGTTTGGTTCTATCAATTGCCTTCTGAACTTCTTCTAAGGAAATATCATTGTTTAGCACACTACTAAAATAGGGTGTTTCCAACATAACAGATCCAACTTCAAGTAGATGTTTTAATTGACATATCTCAGCTAGAAATGCATCATTAAACTGATGAGAGCTAGAACAAGTGTACAAGTCTCTGTAATCTTTCTCCCATCTGTCCAATATTTTATCTGTCTCGAATACAGACCCCCCACTTTCTGTGACTATTTCAAGTGGAATTAATTTATTTCTCTTTGGACCAAGCTTGTTTATTTCTTTCCATAAATGCTGTGGATTAGTATGTTGAAAAATCTTAATTTCAAGAGCTTTACCTCTCCTAACGCCTTTTATACAGTCTAAGTTTATCAAAATCATATTGACAGGTTTTAAATATATCGTGCAAGTTCTTCCTTAAAACAGGCTCCTTGCATTTTAAATATCTTTTCTCTGCCACACGAAGATTTGACCAAATATTATGTAATTCATTATTCCAAAAAGGTTTTTTAATTCGATACCATTTCTTGTGGGCCCGTTTTCCATACAGTTTTGACCCATATTGACTCATTTCCCCATGTAAAACCCCACAGAAAAGTTCATAGCAACAATCAACATTATCCTGTGCTTCCCCGCCTTTGTCCAGTTGTACTATAACATTTTTTAGGGCTCCATCAGAAGTTTCAGAAATGAGAAAATTGTCCTTGAGCTTTCTTATTGGTTGTTTACAAAGTAGTGTAATGTCAGCACTATTTATAAACATTTGAACACGTAAATAAAGCATGGAGTGATCAGGGGGTCTACTCCTCTCATCTATTAGCCCTCGGGACCCAGTTCTTTCCAATAATTCAAATGGAGTGAATACTTTAAATTCACTACATGTTCTTAAATCTTCATGTCTCGTCACAATATAATCAACTACCGCCTTACCCCTAACAGAAATAGATGTGAAATTATCATACTCCGGGTTTATTCTTCCATTAACCACACAGCATTTCGACTCTTTAAGGAAATCAATCAAACTTTCCCCATGCTTGTTCAGGCCCGGGTCCAACACCACTCTAGGACTAATATCATTCTCGTCGACATAGTCTCTGTGGTGCGCAACACGACTATTCAGATCCCCACAAATATAACCCTTAATTACTGTTTTACTATATTCTGACCCCACTGGACTATTCCTTCATTTTTTTTAAATGTTACCTTCATCTCAGGGGCATGAAACTCTGGGACCTTTCCTAAATAACCTATCTAAACATGCACAAAAACTGGGCTTGATTTGGTTGTTCTAAAGGTGTGTACATTTTTTTTTACCTTTGAAGGTGTTTGGGGTCAAAATTACGGAAGCCCTGAACCGCAAGGTGAGAAAAAAAGAAAAGAAAACTTATCTCGTTATTTCGACTTAATAAGTCGTTATTTCGACATAATATCTCGTTATTTCGACTTAATAAGTCGTTATTTCGACATAATATCTCGTTATTTCGACTTAATAAGTCATTATTTCGACATAATATCTCGTTATTTCGACTTAATAAGTCGTTATTTCGACATAATAAGTCGTTATTTCGACATAATAAGTCGTTATTTCGACATAATATCTCGTTATTTCGACTTAATAAGTCGTTATTTCGACATAATAAGTCGTTATTTCGACATAATATCTCGTTATTTCGACATAATATCTCGTTATTACGACATAATAAGTCGTTATTTCGACATAATATCTCGTTATTTCGACATAATATCTCGTTATTTCGACATAAATATCTCGTTATTTCGACATAATATGTCGTTATTTCGACATAAATATCTCGTTATTTCGACATAATAAGGGGACATTCTAATATGCATTAAGCTACATTTAGCGTTCTTATAATGAGTTTCTATGGGAGGAAAATGCTTAACGTCAAATTAAACGCTTTGCGTTCATATTCTGGACTTATCAAGTTCACGGATAATTGTGCGTGCATTTATTAATCAATATGATACTAAAATCGTAATATAGAATAGGCCTAGGCCTACTATAAAAATCAGATAAGTCCAGAATTCCACTGTTGATAGGAAGATGCAAGTGATCTCGCCGGCGCCTCCATGCCGCGAGATCACTTGCATCTTCCTATCAACAGTGGAATTCTCATAGACAGTATATAAACTGGACACAGCGACCCCATTGGATTCAATGGAGACAAGTGAAGTCAATTAGAGGCACTAACTTCCTGATGGTCGAGCGTACTGCGCAGACTCAAACTGAGCTTGACGACGTAGATGTGACGTGAGCAACCCGTCTGTCTTCTAGTAGCTGTGCCAAGCGAAATCTGAATCATTCCCTTCCGAAACTTGCAGAGACGGAGAGTGTGAGTAGGAGGTGTCCATGAGCTAGGAGCAGGAGTAACTTTTGCTAAGTATTCTGATTCATTATTTTGTCATTTTGCCTCCATGTCCCCCCGATTGCCCCCGAGCTTCTCCTCCTGTCCATACGGTAATTCTCTACTGTGCGACAGAGAGTCGCGTGGTTATGACGCAATCGTTAGCCTATTTTTACAAAAACTGCTTCTACGGGGCCATAACGTAAGATACAAGGTAATGGAGCCTTTTATACATTTTTGTGTTTCTTTAGAAATAAATAATGGACAAATGGAGTCTTTAAACGCCTCAGATGTAAAGTTATTCGCTGTCAAAGTGACGGCAAAATGAATGGGAGTCAATGGGATGCTAACAGCAGGTGATGGTCTGATAGCCAATGGCGGCGCCCGGGGAAGCTTCAACATAATATGAAACGCTGCCCCCCTGGGAATTCTGGACTTATCATGCAGTGTGCGCTCCACAATAATGGTGGAATATGTTGGAATAGACGATTTAATATGAATGATGGGCGTCAAAATCTTGTGGTTATTTGTTATAATCTTAGGACTTTATTATTATTGTCTAACCTGTATTATGATATTTGACGAATTGCTTTGTTCCTTTTTTGTACGTTTTGGACAAAAGCGTCTTCTATGTAGACTAAAATGTAATAATAATAATAATAATAATAATTATTATTATTAGAGTTTATAACTATAAATGAGTTCACTTAGTAATAGAGTAATATGTTTGTCTTAATATAATTTAATAATATGATTTATCAATGCTTTATTTTTATAAACGCTTTTACATTTTTGGATAAAATAGGCCTACATTTTTTGCATAATTTTTGCTTACAAATATAGCATTCATAAACTATTTTATGATAAACATATTACTGTCTTAAGTTAACTCATTTATAGTTATAAACTCAAATATTAATAATAACATTTTAGGCTACATATTTAGATGACGCTTTTGTCCAAAACTTACAAAAAAAGGAACAAGGCAATTCGTCAAATATCAGTCATAACACAGGTTAGACAATAATAATAAAGTGCTAAGATTATCACAAATAAACAAAAGATTTTGAAGTGAAGAGAAGTGTCCTTGAGACACTAGCAGAGACAATATTTCGTTACACTGCGCAGTGTGTACCCAACAGGTGTCCAGATTATGAATGTAGTAGAGATGTTGATTGAAAAGTACCCATCCCGTCCGCTCAGTTTATAAACCGTAGGCCTACTCATGAATTCTCAAACTGTTTAACATTTGGCAATTACACATAGTTTTGTGCTAGTTTTGTTGTCAGAATTGCTCTTTCAGCCAGCTTTATAGTTTATCTAGATTTGGTTTATTTGTTAACTTTACACAACTCAATCTTAATGCATATTAGAATGTCCCCTTATTATGTCAAAATAACGAGATATTTATGTCGAAATAACGACATATTATGTCGAAATAACGAGATATTTATGTCGAAATAACGAGATATTATGTCGAAATAACGAGATATTATGTCGAAATAACGAGATATTATGTCGAAATAACGACTTATTATGTCGAAATAACGACTTATTAAGTCGAAATAACGAGATATTATGTCGAAATAACGACTTATTAAGTCGAAATAACGAGATATTATGTCGAAATAACGACTTATTATGTCGAAATAACGACTTATTAAGTCGAAATAACGAGATATTATGTCGAAATAACGACTTATTAAGTCGAAATAACGAGATATTATGTCGAAATAACGACTTATTAAGTCGAAATAACGAGATAAGTTTTCTTTTTTTTTTTTCTCACCTTGCGGTTCAGGGCTTCCGTACTAAATGACCCCACATTGAAAATGAATGGGAAAATGAAAAAAATGACTTTTTTACATTTTGTTTGTCAAAAAAATTAAAATTAAAATTTCTACATATAAACCAAGGTCTGGTCCTAGAGCATAAATAAAAAGTAGAACGAACTTTCTATCTCATACACACACACACACACACACACACACACACACACACACATAAACAAACACACAAATGTATGTGTTTGCAACAGAGAGCATTTTTACAGAAATTGGCAAATAAAATAAACAAAACTGGCATAAATCTAAAAAAATTTACATTTAAATCAAGGTCTGGTCCTAGCATAAACCCAAAGTGGAATGAACTTTCTATCTCATACACACACACACACACACACACACACACACACACACACACACACACACACACACACACACACACACACACACACACACACACACACACACACACACACACACACACAACACAACACACACACACATGTATGTCACTGCAACAGAGAGCATTTTTATAGAAATTGGCAAATAAAATAAACAAAACTGGCATAATCTAAAAAAAATTACATTTAAATCAAGGTCTGGTCCTAGAGCATAAACCCAAAGTGGAATGAACTTTCTATCTCATATACACACACACACACACACACGTATGTCACTGCAACAGAGAGCATTTTTATAGAAATGGGCAAATAAAATAAACAGGTAACACTTTATAATAACTGCACGCTATTAATCATTAGTTAAGCATTAGTAAACAGTTAATTCATCATTTATAAAGCATTAATAGACATTAATAAGCAGTTTATAAATACAGTTATAAATACTTTGTTCTTGATTTATAAGCATATCTATAATGTGTTTAATAATTGTATTTTCATACTTCATTAATGATCAATTTATCATTTCTAAATGAAGAAATGGTTATTTAGGAGTTGTCATTGGTTCATAAGATCACTTAGAGAGTGTAAGCAAATGATTAATAAACTGTTTAAATACATTATTATTCAGACGTATAGTAATAGGTACTTAGTGTGTTAATAAATGCTTTATTAACATGTATTTCTACTGTAATTCAGGGTTAATTCAGGTAGTTATAAAGCGTTTAGTAGTGGTCATTTAACTATTTTTGTGAGCTCATCTAAAGTGAGGACTAGTTATGCCTTGTAAAGCGTTTATAAAGGAGATTTAAAGGCTGTTAAATATTTTTATGTTCTGTATCACTGTGTTGTGTTTGTTTCCTTTTTCTGTTTAGAAGAAAACTGAATCTTTAAATCTCCTTTGTAAATGCTTTACAAAGCATAACTAGTCCTCACTTTAGATGAGCTCACAAAAATAGTGAACTGACCACTACTAAATGCTTTATAACTCCCTGAATCTACAACATTTACTTACACTTTCTAAGTGATCTTATGACTCAATGACAACACCTAAACAGCTGGTTTGTAAATAATGCTATACTTCATTTAGAAATGATAAATTGATCATTCATAAAGTATGTAAATACAATTATTAAACACATTATAGATATGCTTATAAATCAAGAATAATGCATTTATAGCTGTATTTATGAACTGCTTATTAATGTCTATTAATGCTTTACGAATTATGAATTAACTGTTTACTAATGCTTAACTAATGATTAATAGCGTGCAGTTATTATAAAGTGTTACCAATAAACAAAACTGGCATAAATCTAAAAAAAATTACATTTAAATCAAGGTCTGGTCCTAGAGCAGTTCAGTTCAGTTCAGTTCATCTTTATTCATTTCCCGAAGGCAATTTGGTTGCAGCAAAACAAGCATACACATAAAACAGGATCACACACACATACACAAAAATAGGAGAAGAGAGAAAGTACCCAATAAATACATTTACCTAGAATTTAAAAACTTCACAGCTGAGGGGACAAATGAATTTTTAAACCGATTAGTTTTACTAAGCGGAGTTCTATACCAGCTACCAGACGGAAGAAGATAGAACTCAGAATACAAGGGGTGAGAATCATCTAACAAAATGTTCTTGGCTTTACCCAAAGCCTGTCTATGGTATAACTGAGCCATAGTCATCTGCTTCCTCCCTGTTATTTTGTTTCCCTGATTTACCATCCTCTCAATACGGTTTTTATTTTTCACATTCAGAGAGTTGAACCAGCACAACAATGAAAAGGATACAACCGACTCAATATAGGATCTATAAAACATGCACATCAATGTTTTATCCACATTAAATGACCTCAGTTTCCGTAAGCAATACAGCAATACAGAGCATAAACCCAAAGTGGAACGAACTTTCTATCTCATGCACACACACACACAAACACACACATGTATGTCACTGCAACAGAGAGCATTTTTATAGAAATTGGCAAATAAAATCAACTAAACTGGCATAAATCTAAAAAAAATTACATTTAAATCAAGGTCTGGTCCTAGAGCATAAACCCAAATTGGAACGAACTTTCTATCTCATGCACACACACACACAAACACACACATGTATGTCACTGCAACAGAGAGCATTTTTTTTAAAATCAACTAAACTGGCTTAAATCTGAAAAATGTCACATATGCAACATGGAACAAGCTTGTTCCCACACACACACACACACACACACACACACACACACACACACACGCACACATTACAGTCACGTCATAGTGGTGACTTGTAATGGTTCTGCAAATGTATGTATAATAATTTGCAAAAGCAGACAATTCAAAATATATCAGAAAACAACAACAAATTCTAACTCTGACAAAAATACAGATTTTTTATGTATTTCAAAATGTTTAAATAAATATTCACAAAATATATATATCAAAGTTGTGAGGAGAAGTTGAATGAGTGAATGAATGATTCTCTATGGCCCTCTATTGGATACATTTGACCATTGCACTTTAATTCCTTACCTATAAGAAATACGTTTTTTCGACTAACCTTTAGATGGCAGTATTCTATCCCTAACACATAGAGCAATGTCCAAAAACTATTTAGATTTAATTAAGATCATCATTTAAGTGATTTTTTCTTTAAAAAATCTTTTTTCATGAGCCAATTTATGGCCTAGTTATACATTTGTGCAGTAAATAGGTAAAAAACTTCAAAATTTCCACAAAAACACAGCATAAATGTATAGTTGAGAAATAATAATAAAAAAAATGATATATAGTTTTTCATATAAAAAATGTATATTTCCTTATGCAATAACTCTTTAAATGTTTGGGGTCATTCTGACCCCAAACATCTTAAGTGTTATCCTTTTTAAATCAGAATCAGCCTAAACCGTAAAAATCAAAGACAATAAGTGTGCATAAAAAAGGTCAGCATTACGGCCCCATGTCGAAGTTTCAGGAGACAAATAACATGAAATCAAAATAAATGAATATTGTGAGCTAGTGTGCTCGAACCGCAAACACAGAATTCCGTCATAAGTCTTGTCCACAATCGTTACAGAAAAGTTGTCCAAAATTGTTTTTTTGATAAATACACCCACACCCCCAGAGGCTTTGACAGCTCTTTTATGAGCAACACGATTATGTCCAATCCAAATGTATCCATGAAGCTCAGGTATAAGAGCGGACAAATGAGTCTCATTTAATGAAATAATTCCTGGCTAAAACGAAAGAAGCAGTTGCGCTCTTAGCTTACTATTTGCAAGCATCCATCCATTAACGTTCCAATGAACGGGCACTTTTGGGGCCCTTAACATGCTCGAAAACTCTTGAAACTTTGCACACGGGTCAGAACCATAGACTGTGGTCAGAACCCGCGGCCATCAGGGCCGGGCTGAAGCTGGTACCTTGGCGTGGCAGGGGGGCTCGACAGCGCCCCCTGGAACGGGATCCGAACACTTGTCCATAAATCAGACACGCTTGCATGTAATAATATGAAACTCAGTACACATATAGATCTCATCGGGACGAACAACTTTCGTGCTCTAAGTTTTACGCCAGCCCAACAGGAAGTCGGCTATTATGGGTTGTTTGGAAACGCATACTGTGGAATTTGATGTACTCCTCCTAGGAAATTCATCCATTCGCCTCCAAACTCGGTCAGCATGAAGTCAAGACATTGAGGATGCTAAATTGCGGATGGATTTTTGATATCTCAAACGGTTTGGCCGTGACGAGGAAACGAATTTATGGCGAATATGGGACACAGGAAGTGTATTATAACTTCAGCATACATTAACTGATCTTGATGAAACTTCAGCAGTGTGTTCGTTGTAAGAGGCCGAACACAAGGATGTGACTATTGTGAGTCAAAGTTATAGCGCCACCAACTGGCAGCAGGAAGTGTGTCACTTTCGAAATGCTTTGAAATCACTCGCTTATTTTTACCCGATTTGCTTCAAACTTTGTGTATAATGTAGACTTTATAACATGAATTAATATGAAACTCAGTACACATATAGATCTCATTGGGCCGAACAACTTTCGCACTCTTAAGTTATACGTCATTTATGACGAGAAAAGTCATTACGAATTTATGGCGTGAAAAGAGAAACACGAAGTGTTATAACTTCTGCACACATTAACTGATCTTGATGAAACTTCACCAGTGTGTTCGTGGTAAGAGGCCAATCAGATGGATATAACTATTGTGAGTCAAAGTTATAGCGCCACCAACTGGAAGCAGGAAGTGTGTCACTTTCAAAATGCTTTGACAAAAGTGTGTGTGTGGGGGGGGGGGGGGGGTAAGTTTTACCCACAGTTAAAAAAATCAGTACGTATATTGGTTTCATCGAGCCGGACAACTTTTGAATTTAGTCATTAGCTCCGACCAACAGGAAGTCAGATATTTTGGTTTGAATGTAGATTTTTTGGATATTTCAAACTCAGAGTTTTTAGCTACGTGGTTTATTTTATTCACACCAAACTTTTTCAACACGATGAAAATACATTGTGAACGGATATTAAATATCTCAAACGGTTTTGCTATGGCGAGGGATAAAAGGAATGTCAAAAAAGGAAACACTAAAAGCCTCATCTTCTAAAAATGTAATTGTACGCCATTTATTTCTATATAAAATTATACAAATATCACAACTAAACCCATTTTATTCTTTTTTTTGTATGTAAGAATTATGTTTAAGTTAAGTTAAAGTTAAGTTTAAAAACAGCCAGAATAGTTGTTTAGTCTAAAAAATCATCACATTCATAGTGTTATGCTGCCCTCTTGTGTTCAAAATCAGGTAGGCCTATTGTATTTATATATAAATATGTTAGAGATGTGACTCTGGGAATATTTCCCCACCGGTTAATCGACGTGTGACACCGCTGGGGGCTTTTGAATCGCTAACTTAAAAATGAAAGTAAAATATGTTTGTCCGCACGGACATTGATAATGGTGCGGAGCAGAGCACACACACACACACACACACACACACACACACACACACACACACACACACACACACACACACACTCCAGCATTGCAATCTTGACATCACAGCCTGTTCATTATAGTCTTAATAAACTATATTAATAAAATAGTCAACCTAACATATTAAAATTACACTGCTCTGTTTAAATAGTCAGTAGTACAATTTGTACCATTCACGGTAAGCATCGCTCCACTGTGATGATTCCAGTGGCGGTTCTACATTGAATTACACCCTGGGCGAGACCCCCTTCAAGCAAGAATCATAGCAAAAAGGCTAACAAATAAGAGTTATACCCACCAATTAATACTGCCCCTTCATTCATGACATGGATACCGTAATCATACAGAGAAAACATTGTTGCATGCATACCTTTATCTTTCGCTCGTTTCTAAATTGGGCACCTGATGGCTTTAACCTTTCTTGTCCATCTCTTATTTGGCACTGGACATCGACAATCAACAGATTTCCCCTGATCCCCCCCATACCAACTGTCACTCACGACGAGTCACGACCAGAAGTCAATACTAAACCAATTCACCTTGGTGGTGCTGGTGACCAAGTAATCGTTTTGTATTACCTATTTTTATTAGCCATTCAGACAATTCAGAACAACAAAAATGTGCAGGAAATATAGAGGCCTGTATTTATAATATTATAAATGAAATGTGCGTTATTTGAAAGAAAGTCGAGGTGTGACTTACTTAGATAACTATATGGATCCCCCGTTCCCCCCTCTTGTCCGTTCCATTTGGGAGAGACCCAGAGGTGAACTGTCATCCGCGCCTCCGCGCCTCCGTGCCCCCTCCCCTTTCCCCTTCTCAAACAAACAGCTTCTGTGCACGGCATCTGTGCAGGGGCGCCAATTTGCCAATTCCCCACACAGTGAAATGATAGATAATAGAAAACCGCTTCGCGGCACTTTTTTTTCTTTTTTTTTCTGCTTGTGCCGGCGGCTTCAGCTGCTGTCTGTGAGAGAATAGAGAGAATCATTAGTTCCACTTTCCCAGTCAGAGGTTCTCCCCCAACTCTTGTGCCATGTGTGCTTATAAGCACGCCAGTTGATGAGCCGCAGCTGAGGCCGATCGGGGCGTGATGAGGACGTGCAGCTGTGGCTCGTTTGTTTCCAGGGCGACGCTGATGATCGGCCGGGACGCTCGTCACACTCCCCCCCCCAAGCGTCGTCCTGGTCCTGTTGAAGATATGAGACAGCAGGGGAGAGAGAGGGGGTGGGTGGGGAGTGACCCCTGACAGACCTGCAAAAGCTGCCCAGATCCGAGAGAGTCCGTCGGCGTTTGAGTTCATGGCTCCGGCCCGATGTTGTACCTCAAAGTGGAAATCCTGGAGCGCGAGGAACCATCGGGTCACCCTGCCGTTGGTATTCTTGGCTCGTGCCATCCACTGGAGAGGGGCATGGTCGGTGACCAGGGTTAACCTCTGGCCAAGGAGGTAGTATCGCAGCTCCAGGACTGCCCACTTGATGGCCAGAGCCTCCTTCTCCATGGTGGCATAGTTTCTCTCGGCTGGGGACAGCTTCCTGTTGATGTACAGGACCGGATGCTCTTCTCCCTCTTGGATTTGGGAGAGGACGGCTCCCAAACCTGTGTCTGAGGCATCCGTCTGCAGCAGGAAGGGACAGGTGAAGTCGGGAGCTCGCAGGACTGGCTCCGAGGTGAGGGCGGATTTAACCTTCTTGAAAGCGTCTTCTGCTGCCGGGGTCCACTGTACTTTCTCCGGCTGTTCCTTCCTGGTCAGATCTGTCAGGGGGGCGGCTAAAGAGGAGAAGTCAGGGATGAAGCAGCGATAGTACCCCGCCAACCCTAAGAACGCTCGTACCTGGGTTTTGGTCCTTGGCTGTGGGGCTGTCCTGACGGCCTCTACCTTTTTTTCCTGGGGACGGATCATCCCTCGTCCCACTTGGAAACCTAGGTACTTTGCCTCGTACAGCGCTAAATGACATTTCCGAGGGTTGGCGGTGAGTCCAGCCCTCCGGAGATCGGACAGCACCCTCCGTAGACGGTCCAGGTGGTCCTCCCACGCCTCTGAGTGGATGACGACATCGTCGATATAGGCGGCGGCGTAGGCCTGATGGGGCCGCAGGACGATATCCATCAGTCTTTGAAAGGTAGCGGACTCTCCATGAAGGTCGAAGGGAAGGGTCCGGTATTGCCAGTGCCCACTGGGGGTAGAGAATGGTTCTATCACCCCTAACTTCAACATTTGTTGTACCTCTTCCTCGATAGCCTGCCGACGAGCCTCAGGGACGCGGTAGGGGCGCTGCCGGACGACGACTCCAGGTGGTGTAGGGATGTCGTGATGTAGTACGTTGGTCCGCCCGGGGAGTGGAGAGAACACATCCGAAAACTGACCGACCAGGTGCTGCAGGTCCGCCTTCTGAGCAGCCGAGAGCTGGGGGTTGAAGTCCACAACCACGGGTTCGGAGACGGTTAGAGCTGTAAGTTGGTCTCTAGTTCCCACCCACTTCTTGAGGAGGTTGATGTGGTACAACTGATTTGGACGGCGCCTTCCTGGCTGGCGTAGGCGATAGGTGACGGGGCCAATTTTCTCCAGGGCGGTGTACAGGCCCTGCCAGGTGGCGAGGAACTTACAGGCGGCGTTGGGGACTAGGACCATAACACGGTCTCCGGGTTGGAATTCCCGTGGCTGGGCTGCTCGGTTGTAGTGCCGTTGTTGGGACTGCTGCGCCTTCACCAGGTGTTCCCGGACTAACGGCATGACCTGGTCGATCTTGTTCCTCATCTGTCTTACGTGTTCCACGACGGAGCGATGGGCTGCAGGCTGCTGCTCCCAGGCCTCCCTTGCTACGTCCAGGAGGCCACAAGGTTGTCGTCCGAACAGGAGCTCAAAGGGGGTGAAGCCAGTTGAGGCCTGGGGAACCTCGCGGATGCCGAAGAGGACATACGGCAACATCAGGTCCCAATCGCACCGGTCTTCTGCGGTCACTCTGCGGAGCATTTGTTTGAGGGTTTGGTTAAACCTCTCCACGAGGCCGTCGGTTTGCGGGTGGTAGACTGTAGTCCTCAACTGCTTCACCCTCAGCAGCCTGCAGAGATCAGCCATTAGCCGGGACATAAAAGGGGTACCTTGGTCGGTCAGTATCTCCGCTGGGATGCCGACTCGGCTGAACAGCATGAAGAGCTCGTGGGCGATGGACTTGGCCGTAGCTTTCCGGAGGGGCACTGCTTCCGGATACCGGGTGGCGTAGTCGACAATCACCAGGATGTGTTCGTGTCCCCGGGCTGACTTCGGCAGCGGCGCTACCAGATCCACCCTGATGCGCTCGAAGGGCACGTCGATGATGGGCAGCGAAATCATGGGGCTGGGGGAGGCTTCCTGGGAGAGGTACGTTGGCAGGTCGGGCAGGCCTGACAGAAGCGTTTTACCTCGGCGTCAATCCCCGGCCAGTGGAAACGGTCCCGGATTCTCTGTGTAGTGTTGTCAGCCCCGAGGTGCCCCGCCATGGGGTGTGTGTGCGCGAGCTCCAGCACCGTCTCTGTCTTCGACCGGGGCACCACCAGCAACGTTCTTTCCTCCCCCCTTCGCTGCGCGACACAATACAGCAGGCCATTTTGGACCACAAAGTGCGGGAGAACAGCAGACGAGACTGGATCAGGCTGACCGCGCTGCCGGAGTCCAAGAGGGCGCGGAAAGGCTTCCCATTTATTTTCACGTCGACCTCGGGGGCCCCTGGCGGTGGGTCGCTGTGGACGATGCAGCCCGCCAGCCAGTTTTTAGTGGGTGGTGTGGGGTCCTCCGTGGGCATAGGCTCATCACGGATAGAGGGAGCTGCAGGCCTGCTGTTTGGTTGGAACGTGCCCTCCGGCGCGTGCCGCTCCTGGACCACCCTCCGGGGAAACGGTGGCGCTCTCTCCCCTGCATCCCGATGTTGGGCCGCATCCGCCAGCTCGATGGCCTCGACGAGTTCCAGGGTGGTATTTGGACCCCTCATGGCGACGGCCTGTCGATGGGAGCGGGGCAGGGCACGAAGTAGCCGGTCGACGACGACACGTTCCACCACTTGTTCCGGCGTGGGGTCTCCCTCCAAGAGCCAGTGTTGTGCAAGCCGTGAGAGCTCAGCAACCTGGGCGCGGGCGGGCAGGCGGGACTTGTAAATCCAGTCGAAGAAATATTGGGCCGCGCAGACTGGCGACAGCCCTAAACGGCTGAGGATTTCTCTCTTGACATCCGGATATCGGTCGGCGACAGCGGCTGGAAGAGAAAAATAAGCCCGCTGGGCTTCCCCAGTGAGGAGTGGGGCCAGTGCCCGCGCCCAGTCGGCGGGTGGCCATTCTTCTGTTGTCGCTGTTGTTTCAAACATTCGCAAGAATGCCTCTACATCATCGTGAGGGGTTAATTTAGGTAATAACCTGCCGGCTTGCACGCGAGGGTCCGGCGGCGGAGCGTGTTGGACGGCGGTGGCACGAAGGGCCGCGACTTCCTGTTCGGCTTCGCCCTGCCGGGTGGCGAGGTGCTCAACAATCTGCTGCTGGCGGATGCTGACCTCGGTGATCCGTTGGAGAAGTTGGTCCATCTCGGGGGAGGAGCGCTCGTCTGCCATAACCAGAACACAAAGGAAAAAGAACCGATGAGTTTTTTTTTTTTTTTTTTATCACTTGTTGGCGATTCTTCACTCTTCTGCCCGCATTCTCCACCAGACTGACTGTTGGGTGAAGAATCACACAACAAGGAGAGCTCAAATTAAAGCCCCGGAGGGTGGGTTTATTGAACAGAGTGAATGGTGAAAGCAGACAGTACGGGTAGGTGCTCCGGTGAGTGGTGTGCTTCTTATCCTCGTGCCAGTGAAGTCCGTGTCTGAGTGCTCGTGGGGAGAGATCGGCTTCAGCTGCTGTCTGTGAGAGAATAGAGAGAAGCATTAATTCCACTTTCTCAGTCAGAGGTTCTCCCCCAACTCTTGTGCCATGTGTGCTTATAAGCACGCCAGTTGATGAGCCGCAGCTGAGGCCGATCGGGGGTGGTGAGGACGTGCAGCTGTGGCTCGTTTTTTTCCAGGGCGACGCTGATGATCGGCCGGGACGCTCGTCACAATATATATATATATATATAAATATAATATATATATATATATAAATGTTATAAATATAATATATATATATATATATATATATATATATATATATATATATATATATATATATATATATATATATATATAAATATTATAAATATAATATATATATATATATATATATATATATATATATATATAAAAATATTATATATATATATATATATATATATATATATATAAATATTATATATATATATATATATATATATATATATATATATATAATATAATATATATATACAGCGACCACGCGGCTTTAATGAATGAACTACGTGCGCTTAGCGCAAAAATGGACACTATGCAGACTACAATTGAAAAACAAATGAATGACAAAAAGGAAAGTCTACGTGAGTCCATGGAAAAACTTATTAGTGAGAGTAAAGAAGCATTCAAGCGCGAGGTGGCTAAAGAAGTCAAGGAGATGCAACATGCATTGGATCTGGAAGTGGGAATTCTCTGTTCCAGAATGGATCAGATTGAAACTAAAATGAAATATAGCTGCGAGCAGCGATTACGGGCCCAAGCCGGTGGCACCGCAACCCTGGTGCCTTTAGTTACCTAAATATAAATATAATATATATAAATATAATATATATATATATATGTATATTGTTCTCATCAAGCCGGACAACTTTCTAATTTACAGTCATTAGCTCCGACCAACAGGAAGTCAGATATCTTGGTTTGAATGTGGTTTTTCTGGAGAATTTTTTCTCTCTCTCTCTCTCTCTCTGTTTTTGTGTGTGTGTGGGGTGTGGGGGATTTGTCTCTTGCTTTTAATGTTTTTCAAGGTTTCAGGGGCTTTTGGGGCCCTTAACATGCTCAAAATCTCTTGAAACTTTGCACACAGGTCAGAACCCAGGGCCATCAGGGCCGGGCTGAAGCTGGTACCCGGGCATGGCAGGGGGGCTCAACAGCGCCCCCTTGAACGGGGGTCCAAAAACTTGGTCCATATATCAAACACGCTTGCATTAATTAACATGAAACTCAGTACACATATAGATCTCATCAGGCCGAACAACTTTCCCTCGTCAAGTTTTACGCCAGCCCAACAGGCTTGTCGGCTATTATGGGTTGTTTGGAAAACGCTTGCTGTGGAATTTGAAATACTCCTCCTAGGCAATTCAATCGCCACCAAACTCGGTGTGCATGAAGTCAAGGCATTGAGGATGCTAAATTGCAGACGGATTTTTGATATCTCGAACGGTTTGGCCGTGGCGAGGACACGAATTTATGGCGAGAAAAGAGAAACACAAAGTGTTATAACTTCTGCAAACATTAACTGATCTTGATGAAAATTCAGCAGTATGTTCGTGGTAAGAGGCCGATCAGATAGATGTAACTATTGTGAGTCAAAGTTATAGCGCCACCAACTGGCAGCAGGAAGTGTGTCACTTTCAAAATGCTTTTGACAAAAGTGGGGGGGTTAGTTTTACCTACAGTTACAAAACTCAATACGTATATTGTTCTCATCGAGCCGGACAACTTTCTAATTTACAGTCATTAGCTCCGAGCAACAGGAAGTCAGATATTTTGGTTTGAATGTGGATTTTTTGGATATTTTAGACTCTGAGTTTTTAGCTACTCCTCCTAAGTGGTTTATTTTATTCACACCAAACTTTTTCAACATGATGAAAATACATTAAAGATGCTAAATTGTGAACGGATATTAAACATCTCAAACTGTTTTGCTATAGTGAGGGATTAAAGTAATGTCCAAAAAGGAAACACTAAAAGCCTCATATCTTCTAAAAATGTAATTATACAACATTTATTTTTATATAAAAGTATACAAATATCACAACTAAACCCATTTTATTCTTTTTTTTTTCAATTTAAGAATTATTTATAAGTTTAAAAACAGTAATAGTAAAAAAATTTTTTTTTAAATCAAGTCATACATAGGGCTATACTGCCCTCTTGTGTTCAAAATCAGGTAGGCCTATTGTATCTATATAAAAATATACTAGGTATGTGACAGTGAGAATATTTTACCACCGGTTAATCGATGTGTGACACCGCTGGGGGCTTTTGAATCGCTAACTTAAAAACGAAAGTAAAATATGTTCGTCCGCACGGACATTGATAATGGCATAACAAAATGACGGAGTATGTTTTTATGTATCCACTGTTCAATCGTGCCCGCGCCACACACACACATTCCAGCATTGCAATCTTGACATCGCAGCCTGTTCATTATAGCCTTAATAAAATATAATAATAAAATAGTCAACCTAACATATAAAAATTACACTGCTCTGTTTAAATAGTCAGTAGTACAATTTGTACCATTCACGGTAAGCACCGCTCCACTGTGATGTTTCCAAGCACATTTTTGCGCGTGTGAAGAGGATGTTTTTTTTCCGTCGATATTGGAACGTGAGTGAAGTACAAAGCCTATGATAAAGAATAGTTTAGCATCCAAATACATCGCAAATGTTAAAACATTTTGATTCTAATGAGAGAGTTACGTGAGCCCAACACTGCTTACTTTCGTTTTCATTTTTATTTTATTTCGTTTTGCCTTGTTTATAGTTATTTTTTAAATTCTTGTTCTGTTCTGAATATCATTCAATTTAAAGGATTTGTTGTGGAATATTTTGAGTGTATCATAAAATCAGAATAATTCTCTCGTTTTAGTGATTCCCTAGTTATTATTTTTATTTTTTTCATTGTTCTAATCAGGTCAGGCAATTAAAATTCTCTGTGTCTTGTCCCTTGAATTATATATATATATATATATATATATATATATATAGCTGCGAGCAAGACGGTGGCACCGCCATCCCGGTGCCTTTAGGGTAACTAGGGGCCCGTCATCGCTGCTCGCAGCTATATTTAATATTTGTAATTTGTATTTTTATCTACAACGAGTGAAGTAAATCCATTTGTAATGTATGAATGCAGAGCTTTAAAATACTTATATTTGTATACGTATATAGGCTACTGTTGTAAACTTAGAATCGAAAGACCAGGAGACTTGGTTGTTTCTTCAGCAAGTTTCTTTATTGAGAACACGAGCTGTCAGTAGCTGCAGTCACCAAGCCTGAATCAGTGAGATGTTCTCTTACAGTTTATATACATTTTAGAGGCAGGAACCAAAATAGACAGGTTTAGGAACCGGTTCTAGACTGAGGGCCCTATTTTAACGATCTGAAACGCAAGTGTCAAAGCGCAAAGCGCAAGTAACTTTGTGGGCGGGTCTCGGCGCTGTTGCTATTTTCCCGGCGGGATAAATGACTCTTGCGCCGGGCGCAAATCTAAAAGGGGTTGGTCTGAAGTAGCTTTATTATTCATAGGTGTGGTTTGGGCGTAACGTGAAATAAACCAATCAGAGCATCATCTCACATTCCCTTTAAGAGCAGACGCACTTTTTCCTTGGCGTATTGCTATTATAACGGCGGATTTGCCAGGCGCGCGCCAAGAGCGGTTCACAGCCGAGGAGAGCAACGCTCTCGTCACGGCCGTAAAAGAGAGAGAAGTGACATTGGGGATGGGAGAAACACACCCAAATTAGCTTCGGCTAAACAGGCATATAATAATGTGGGTAAATGTGTAAGCTAGATGTATGCTTTTATAATAAATTATTATATTTATAATAAATTATCTATCTATCTATCTATCTATCTATCTATCTATCTATCTATCTATCTATCTATCTATCTATCTATCTATCTATCTATCTATCTATCGTTTGTAATAATATGATTTGCAAAAATGAAAACTGCTGCTTCTGTGTAGATTAGAGAATCACAGTGTATGAGCGTTTGTGCACTCTATACATTATGGTCAAGCATGCGCCCTTAAAATAGCATAATGAACAACGCGCAACGCGCCACTGACTTTAGACTAGGTTTTTTCTGGCCAGTGGCGCAATTGTTTTATGGAACAGTAAAATAGCACCAGGGAACGTTTGCGCCAAAACACGCCTCCTTTTTTGCGCTGAACCGCCCAGAGAGCGCAAGTTCATTCCCTAGTTTAGCGACGTGCTTCTGTGGAGGGAAAAGCGCGCTTTGCGCGGGTGCAAAATAGGAATGAAACATGCGTCGGTGTACAAAGTCAATTGCGCTGGGTGCAAGATAGGGCCCTGAGAGTGCTGCCCACCCTAATTCACTCAGCATATCTTTTCAAATGCTGAGACCCGAGTACAGGACTGCCAGGACTCTCTTGTTAAAACACAAAATCCGAGAGTCATTAAGAGTTTCAGTAAAACAGGACTGACCGGAGTCTTTTGCTAGAAAACTCTGCTAATAATCTAAATTCAATGTAAACCTAAATTAAACCTTTTAATAAATTTGGAATCCCACATTTGCCCCTTTGAGAGTCTTAAAAACTCTCACAAAATACAAATTTAGACACTTAAAAGTTCATTCTTGTAACTTGTGTAAGTTACAGGCACATAGCAAGTTCAATCTTATAACTTGTGTAAGTTACAGGTACAAAGCAAGTTCATTCTTGTAACGTGTGATAGTTACAGGCACAAAGCATGATCTGTGTTGTTCATCTGTAATTGCATATTGACACAGAAACAAACATGCAATTAGGGTCCGTGAAGTTCTTACGGGTAATATTCTTTTATGGTTGGACCAGTAATTTTCTCGTGCGAGGCATGAGTCATTTGTTGAATGAAACACTTGATACTGTGGAAGCATACGTAGAACGCCAGTAGGAGAAATAACAGCAGCATTGCTATTTCTTTAATCCACAGCCAGGGTTTACCAATCAAGTTTCCGAACCATGAAGAATTGTCTTCAGTCATCTGGTGTAATTTTGTTGAAAGAAACATGCAATTAGGGTCCGTGAAGTTCTTACGGGTAATATTCTTTTATGGTTGGACCAGTAATTTTCTCGTGCGAGGCATGAGTCATTTGTTGAATGAAACACTTGATACTGTGGAAGCATACGTAGAACGCCAGTAGGAGAAATAACAGCAGCATTGCTATTTCTTTAATCCACAGCCAGGGTTTACCAATCAAGTTTCCGAACCATGAAGAATTGTCTTCAGTCATCTGGTGTAATTTTGTTGAAAGATCAAGAATGTCTTGTTGGACAAGTTCTCTGTTGGATCCATTAACCCGTTGCAGCACTCAGGTACACCATACGATGGGATTAATGCTCCAAGAGTTCTTGACCACCACGTTTGAACACAAGTGAGTCCTGGAATGCAGCCATCTTTGTTGATAGAAGGAGCTGAATTTTGTAGCTGTGGAGAGCTTGGGGTGGAGTGTGTATTTTTTTTTTTTGATAGCTGGTAGAACATAAACCAGGGTGCACCTGCCATTGAATTGGCTGGGTAGGATGCTGTAGACAGAGATAGGGTGTGCAACCCATGGGATTCCGGCTCCTACTGAAGGTGCATGTGGCATGCAAACGTTCTTTCCAGCAAACAAGGCATTTCTTGACATATTCATCAGCTCTAAGAAGATGTTGTTTCTGGGGTCCACACTTTGTGCGATGTCCATGATGGTTAGTAGTTGTACGACAATCTTGATCATGATGAGGGATGACTGAAGTTCCCGTAGGTGAGTCTGCGTTGTGTATTTTTTTCCTCTGTGTTGGTCGTAGTCTCTGCAGTTGGTCTAGTTGTTTTCTGGAGGTTGGGTCTTCATATGCAGGTGTGTAGGTCAGTGCATATGGTTAAAACAAACAAACAAAGAACAACTGCAACAGACCAGTATTCATTGTAAAGACTACAAACATTAGGGTTGTATCCTCTATTCAATCTGAGTCTGCTAATTGTGGTTCCTTCTTTCCCTATTTCTTAATTTATGAGACACCTAAAAAGGAACAGTGAGGTGAGGATGGACTATGGTTGGGAAGGGCCTATAAGGGAATCTTCACCGCAGGGTTGGCCCCCGAAAGCCTGTTGCTTCCAGTTCTTCCCTGGGCACCTCACTGGTCCATGTGTCCTATCCTATCCCTGTAGGGGGAGGAACCACTTTGCAATGTGACACATGAGTCCATGTTTTCTTTCCCTGGCAAAACACTGCAGCTGCTGTAATCAACATTACTTGATGTGGTCCATGCCACTTAGGTTCTAACGGCTTGTGTCCGAATGATTTTATCATGACCCATTGACCTGTGACGATTGTGTGTCCACCCTCTGGTGGAGTCTGCCAACATGACTCAACTCTCTCTCTGGCACTCTGTACTGCCTTTGTAAGGTGTTCACAGTTAGAGATCAGGGCATCTGAGGCAATGTGAACATCAGCATTTCTAAGATCAATCACACCTGGCATCTGCGTTGGATGTCCTGTAATAATCTCATGAGGGCTCAGTCCTACTGATCTGTTAGGTGAAGCTCTCATACTACACAGTACAGCTGGCAGCGCTTCAGCCCATGACACTCCTTCCTGATGCATTTTGCTTAGCCTGGTTTTGATTGTTCTGTTTGCCCTTTCAACCTGTCCTGATGCTTGTGGCCTGTAGGGGCAGTGCAGATTCCACTTAACCTTCAACATTCTAGACACCTCCTTGACAACCTGTCCTGTGAAGTGTGTACCTTGATCTGAGTCAATGCAATCTGGTAATCCCCATCTGGGAATGAAATCAGTGACAAGACATTTAGCAGTATGTGCAGCTGTAGCACGCCCTGTTGGATAAGTTTCTATCCATCTTGAGAACTTGTCTATTACTACCAAAACATCAGTTTTTCCCTTACAACGAGGCAACGATATGTAATCAACTTGTAAGTGACGAAATGGTCCTGGTGGAGCTGGGGTATGTGCTGCTGGTGTAATGGCTGCTGGTACATCATTATTTTTCTGACATGTAACACACCTCTTGGCTGTTTCTGTGGCTACATTTCTGAATTTTGGATTCCACCATTGATTTGAGAACCTGTGATTCATCGTTGCTGGACCACTGTGACCCAAATTGTGTATTTGTTGAGCCAAATATGGCAGCAGTGATTCGGAAGCAACATACTTCCCCCCTTTGGTCCAGCAGCCAGATGAATCAACGGTGGCTCCTTTGTCTAACCATGTCCATACTTCATATAGAGGAACATCTTTGTACAAATCAATGATAGATTCAGGAGGCAGAATTGTCTTCTGTGCTGTACTACCTGAACACACTTGTACAGTTACATAGAAACAAGCCTGTTTAGCTGCTACATCTGCAAGAGCATTACATTTAGCTTCTGTAGTGTTAGTTGTGAGATGTGCTTTCACTTTGATCACCGCTAATTTCTTTGGAAGTTTCATGGCAAACATAAGATCTTTCACTAATTCAGCATGCTTAATGGGGGATCCAGCAGAAGTTAGAAACTGTCTACTTTGCCAAATGACACCAAAATCATGAATAACCCCAAAAGCATACCTGGAATCTGTGTAGATTTTTGCAACTGATCCTGAAGCTAGTGTGCATGCTCTAGTTAAAGCTACCAGTTCTGCAGCCTGAGCTGAAAAATGATCTGGAAGATGACCTGAAGCTACCACCTCAGTGGTGGATGTTACTGCATAACCTGCTCGTCTGTTTCCTTCAATTACTTGAGCTGAACCATCAACAAACAACTCAAATTCTGAATTTTCTATGGGAGTTTCTGCTATTTCACTTGTCGCTGCGTATGTAAGCGTAACACAATCATGAGTCATTTCGCCTTCATCCTCTAACACAACTTCAGTCCTTGCAGACATCATACATGATGAGGGGTTCGTGACTGGTGCACGCTGTAAAACAATGTTCGGGGCTGTGAGAGTAGTTAACCAATTTCCCCAACGAGAGGAAGTGACAGAAGTGACTTTTGCTTGATTCATTAGTGCGGACACTGTGTGAGGGCATCTTACGTTTACAGTTTGACCTAACACCATTACTGATGAAGCCTGAAGCGCTAGATGAACTGCCTGTACTGCTCTTAGGCATGGTCCCATACCTTGAGCTACTATGCCAAGTTTACCAGAATAGTAATGAATTGGACGTAAACTGCCCCCATGATCTTGCATTAGACATGCAGTCATAAAGCCTACGTGTTCATGGACATAGAGCACAAAGGGTCTATCAGACTAGGCAATTCCTAATGCTGGTGCTTGACATAGTGCTCTCTTCAAATCATTGAATGCTTTGAGGTGAAGTTCTTCCATACAAACAATATCTGAATCTTTACCATGGCCTTTCAACAAGTCATAGAGAGGCTGAGCAATCGAGGCATATTCTTCAATCCACGGTCTACAGTAACCTGCTGTTCCTAAAAATGAGCGTAGTGTTTTAATGGTAGTAGGCGGAGGTATAGCTTTGACTGAAGCCGTTCGATCCTGTGTAATAGATCTATTTCCTGCACCAATTGTTTGACCCAGAAATGTGACTTGCTTTTTAGCAATTTGAGCTTTGTGAAAGCTGCATTTGTGTCCTTTTTTATGCAAATAGTCCAACAATGCTGCCAATTCAGTTTGATGTGCCTCGTGATCTGTTGAGGCAATCAAAATATCATCGACATATTGGATCATAGTGGACTGTTTTACTGGACATTCTGGGTCACACAAATCATGTCTGACAGCCTGATGGTATACGGTCGGGGAGTTTTGAAATCCCTGAGCCAATCGGGTCCACTGATATTGTTCATGGTCAACTGTGAAAGCTAACCACGGCTGGCTGTCAGAGTGCAATGGTACAGAAAAGAATCCATTAGACATATCAATTACTGAAAAAATCTTACAATCTAATGGTAAGCCATTACAAATTGTAGATGGATCTGCCACTAGCGGGGTGATTTTATCAATGTTTTTATTGGCTACTCTGTAGTCTATGGTGAGTCTCCATGTCCCATTGGATTTCTTGATGGGCCATATGGGTGAGTTACAGGGACTGTTGGTTTTAACTAGCACTCCTTGCATCAGCAACTTTTCTACAATAGGTTTGATTCCCTGTATGGCTTCCTTACTGATCGGATACTGTTTGGTAACCGGGGGTGGAGTTCCTGTCAATTTGACTGGTTCTACACCTGTCAATAAACCACAATCATCCTTGTCATTAGCCCAAATTGGATGATTCAGTAAGAAAGCATACTCTGGAGTGATTGCATTATTGGTAGAAATTTTTGCTGAGGAAATTTTAATGCTAGCAGATTCTGAGGACATGTCTAAAGTTAGATGTCTCAGAAGATCCATGCCTAAAATTGCACCTGTATTCAATGGAGCACATAGCAATTTTGTCGTCAGAGTTTTCAGGCCAAATTGTACCTCTATGGGTGGGGTTTCATACAAAACTGAATCTTCACCTATTACGCCAGTTAAAGAAAGTTTGGTTTTCTTGTACGGGATGTCTAAACCTTTAGCCAACTTTGTAGGAATTATCGTAATCTCTGCACCTGTATCAAGCAAAAAGTCTATCTCTCTTTCTTTTATGCTAGCTTTCACAAAAAATCTTTTGTCATTATGATGGATTACCGGGGAAAGGTAGCTACTCACAGCCCCAACAATTAGTTTTTTTCCTGTTCTTTTTGTGCTCTTAGAAGAGCCTGAGCGAGCTGTCCTAAAGTTTCAGTGGACATTGGCGGAACTACGTCAGGATTGTAGGCAGGCTGAGAAGGAGCAGAATTATGCATAGCATTTCTTTTTGTATCTTGCAACTTCTTCCTACACTCTCGCTCCCAATGTCCTAAGTTTCCACAGTAGTGGCATTTGCCTTCTTTTTTAGACCACCTGTTTTCTTGTTTCGTTGGGTTAAACGTAGCTGCTGCTATTCTCACTTGGCTTTTAACATCAGCATCTCTTTCCCATGTAGTTAACCTGTATAGGTTACTTCTGAGAGTTCCGTTAGCCCATGTAACATGTAGGAATGGCAAGGCTGATCTGTACTCAGCTATAAGACCATCTGCCCAAATACGGATTAGAGCTCCTCTATCATCTAGTACACTTTCAGAATCCTCCACTATTCCACTGTAAGTTGCAGCTGCCTGAGAAAATCTTTCAGTGTATTCACTTATAGTCTCTCCTTTCTTTTGTACACATCTAGTAACTTTCGACCAATCTATTTTGGGTCCTAAGAGATTCTTTAGGATTTTCAAAACACCTTCTCTCAAATCGCCTTTACTGGCATGTTGTAGTTCAGACGTAACAGCAGACTCAAAATTGTTGAATTCAGATTCAGTTAGAATTTGTGACATCAGCTGTGTGACTTCTGGCAACGACATGTCGTAAAGACGCATTTTACTTATCAATGCTCTTCTAAATTCAGAAAAATTTGTGCGTGCTGAGGGTAGGCTCTGGGATAGTCTCTCTACATCTTTAGGTCCTAGCGCTTTGACAACAGTTTGTATTTGGACAACAGAAGAGTTGAGAGGAACACTTTCAGTTCCCTCAATTCCCTGAGACCTTCTCCTTGCCCCACACACCTTCACTGAATCTACTGGCTTATCAGTTACTGATTGGATGGCTACATCTGTTTCAAAAAAAAAAGCTTTTAAGTCAGGATAAATGTTATCCGGCTGACTAACTTCTACATCAGTTTTTTCTATAGCTTTGCTGCGGCTCAATTTCTTAGTCAACGAAGATATTCTAGCACGTAGCTCATTTACCTGTTTCTCTAGCTCTGAGTTGCGCTTAGACTGTTCTGTAGCTTTTGCTAAAACAAATTCTCTGTGACAACAAACCCTTCATATGGTTTTTGCGGATGCTTGCTCCAAGCACCTTTTTACACTCATCTACTGAACAAGTTTTGTCTGGGTGAATTTCATATTTCTGAGTTAGTTCCTGTCTAACTTTTTCAGTGACTATTTGGTCCATTTGTTCTCTTAACATATTTTCGAATTCACTTTCTGACCACGATGGAGTCGCAAAGCCACCTTTTTCCGTTGTGGGGATCAGTCTGGCATTTTTTCTAAACATTTCTGTGAGTTTTCTTTGTTACCACACAATAAAAAAAAAACTAAAACTTCTCTAGGGTACACTTGTTAACACATCAGCTATTGTTAACTTTCCAAATGACCAACACTTCACACTTAACCTCTCTGCCTACAAAAAAAAACAGAGGATAAACCAAAATATTAGCAATTTATGCTAAAATCTTCCCTGCCTACAAAAACAGAGGATCAACCAAAATAACTAGCACGTAAAGCTAATTCTTCTACACAATATTAACCTGTAATGTTAATCTTCCCTGACGGGCAGAGGGTATCTTTCATCTCTAAAAAAAACCTTTTTTTAGAGGATAAATTAGTTAACAAAACCCTGCAGCTGTCTGTTAACTCTTCTCTGAACGGCGCAGAGGAAAAACACATATACTGGTCTGTAGCGGTTCTTTGAATGGAGTGCAACTCACCAACCCTTGGTTGTAAAGGAAGATTCTGGAACTCAGTCAGGCTTTGAGATCTTTGAGCTTGAAGTTTCAATCTGGAGGAAGCTGGAAAAATTCAGTCTGGTAATCTTTGTTTAGCTGGAAGTTTCGCTCTGGATTTCAAAAGATGCAGTCTGGAAAGCAGATCTTTTGTTAAGCTTGCTGTTTCAATCTGGATTCAGGTCTTTGAGCTTGAAGTTCTTTGAGTTTCCTTTTTCTCCATCCGGGTTCACGGCACCAAGTTGTTGTGAACTTAGAATCGAAAGACCAGGAGACTTGGTTGTTTCTTCAGCAAGTTTCTTTATTGAGAACACGAGCTGTCGGTAGCTGCAGTCACCAAGCCTGAATCAGTGAGATGTTCTCTTACAGTTTATATACATTTTAGAGGCAGGAACCAAAATAGACAGGTTTAGGAACCGGTTCTAGACTGAGAGTGCTGCCCACCCTAATTCACTCAGCATATCTATTCAAATGCTGAGACCCAAGTACAGGACTGGCAGGACTCTCTTGTTAAAACACAAAATCCGAGAGTCATTAAGAGTTTCAGTAAAACAGGACTGACCGGAGTCTTTTGAAAACTCTGCTAATAATCTAAATTCAATGTAAACCTAAATTAAACCTTTTAATACATTTGGAATCCCACACTACTAATAAAAAAATTATATATACATGTATATATAAATATTGATAAAGACCAAAGAATGCCAAATATTTTTCATTAGAGCAAGGAACCGATCCCAAAAGGTGAGGCGTTGGGAATCTCGAGACCAAAAGTCTCTGCACAACAAATCTGGGCTTGACTGAGTTAATTACTTTGATTGTCAAACTACTGTCATAGAACAGCCTTGATTAATTTGTATTCATTTACATTTAGTGGCTCTTTTTGCAGGTGTATTACATCAATTCTATTATCATTCACACAACACTGATTGACTAGCACCATTAAATACCTTAGACACCGTTTAACCAGTATGTGAACTAAAAATAGGGTGGAGGAGCAGTGATGTTAACTGGGTGCTAGTAGGTGGAGGAGCAGTGATGTTAACTGGGTGCTAGTAGGTGGAGGAGCAGTGATGTTAACTGGGTGCTAGTAGGTGGAGGAGCAGTGATGTTGGCTGGGACAACATGGAGGAAAGGACAGACAAAATGCTTGACATGCTATTCAGTTTATTAGAAATGTATATAGCAAAAGTCAAAATACCAAAAATATAGGTTATGATTGTGTATAAACAGATGTTTTATTTTAAATCAAGGGTGCATATGAATTTCAAACATAAATATGAATTTAATTCCACTTAATTAAATTTTACATTTAACTTGTTTGCAATGGATTTTCTAAGACGACACACTTAAGATCTGCTGCTGCATTGTGCTGTGAGTTGACAATCTCCTGTCATTCTCCTGTCCTATCTGAATGCCATAAAGATGACATTAGTCATTAAGATTATTTAGGCTCTCAGTTACTATTTGAATAGTGAAACCACAATGAACATGATGTGATTTCTCTTGACTAACAAGTTTAAAAACATTTTTAAAAATAATTTAAAAAACAGGAACAGTCTGTAACCAAGGTAACATTCACCTAACAAGGCAGGTAATGCTAGTTGACCATACTAATCCTCAAATATTAGCATATTAGCCCCCGGTTTCACAGACAAGGCTTAAGCCTAGTCCCAGACTAAAATGCATGTTTGAGGTGTTTTTACTGAAAGCAACTTGCACTGATATATCTTAAAATATGTCACTGCCATTGTTTTGTCTCAAGATGGACACCAATAATATTTCTAAGGCACGTTTATAAAAGCTACTTAAATGTCCTAATTGAACTAAGGCCTAATCCTGGCTTAATCTAAAGCCTGTCTGTGAAACCAGGCCTAGTTTCTTTTTAAAACAACATTCCTGTAACAACATACTACATATACATGTTGGTATATTATATAAATATTGTAAATCGATGCATTTATTGAGTAGGCTACTAATTACCAAAAATCTCAACTTATATGTCTCTAACTGTCAATTTGAAATGCCAAAGTCTGAAGTCTGCATGAATCATGTGACGATCAAGCATTTTGGACTTCCGTTGATGCAACTCCCTCAGTGGCTGCATCTGGAATATTAAATAAAATCTGATCGATTTTTGAAGGTAGCATAGATGTATCTCTGCCTTTGATATCCCACAATCCTGTGCGTTCCATTTTTTGGCAGTTATGCAAAAAATTTATGTTTTTGACCAACGTTTTCCACTTATGATGTTGTTTATAGCGAGGAATTAGTACTGTAATTAAATATTATCACCAAAGTTCTCTCCATTTTGTAGATCATTAAACCGTAATGCTTCCTTAGAAGTCTGTCCGAAATCAGTTTTGTGAGGTACCTTGCCAATGGCTCTGCACAATAGGTTGCCAACCAGTGGGAGTAAAGTGAGTGTCCGCCGCCATGATAAATAGAGTGAATGAGTATAAAAGCCTACTTGAAATCATCGGGACAGAGGCTGCGTCCAAAATCGCTTATTCTCTTTGAGTAGGTACTTAATTTGAATAAGAACTTACTTTGTGACCATTAAAAAAGTGTGTTCTATATAGTATAGTGGTACTATACCGGATGTACTACATTTGCCACATTGTCATGATCATGTGACCTACTAGCGTCAGTTGCTTTGCTTCACAGCCATTCATAAATCCTCTCCCGTGGCCTCATGAGATAGTAAAGTGTTCATCATATGCACACTTCAGAATACTGTGAATTCGGTCTCACTCTCCCAGTTCAAATGAGACTGATCTACCTTTTAATGTAACTGGCTATAAAAAGTTAGAACTTTAGAAAAAAAATGTGATGACTAGATTTTAAGACTAGTCTAAGCGGTTTACTTTATGCAACTGGCCACAGGTCTCATTACTTCCACAGAGAAAGTGTTAACAGTATTATAGGTAAAATCTATGAACTTTTTGAAGGTAATGAGTTAACCTAGATAGTTAAGCCTATTTTTATTGTTGCTGTTTTATTCAATTTAAATATAAAAATGTTCATAAGAAATACAGCTCTATATTTAACGAAGCACATACAAAAGACCTGAGCTGAAGCGATGCGACCTGTTTTACAGAATACGGACGTTTGTTGTGCATAACCCGTATTTAATCATTATGAACCTCCTTTTACACCATTTTTATGACGGTTCAACAACCATTTCCTCTTGTGCATCATCATCATCCGTACTCTTAAAAAACTTAAGTTTGTCTTTGCTTAAACTGAGGCCTGAAGGACCTGCTATGAAAACCTCAGAGTATTGTTCATCTATGACAAAGCCTGACGTCTCAATAAAACCGTTGAGCATCTTTTCAAAACTATCCAAACCCTCTTTAGAATCAGAAAGAATCACAAGAGCTGTGTCTTTGTCAATGACTGACTTTAGGGTTTCTCCTTGGACTTTAGGTCCCAAAAACCTGTTCTCGCTGTTAATGGAGTTGATCAGAGGAAGAAGGCAGATGCTTACTAGTGAAGGAGTCAGTGGACATCCCACCCTCAGACCTTGTGATCTGTGATCTGTCCTCAACAACAGCTTCAACACGGATCTAAATCTGTCAGGTAGATTCACGGACTTTAAGCTGTTAAACAGATACGGCCACTTCAGTGCACCTGGATCTAGTTTTAATGAAATAATTAGCACTGGGATTTGAGCACTGATGCAGTGCTGAACAGAACTGTGTTGTTTTCTTTGACCTGGATTTAAAATGTGTTTAATAACGCCATTCAACCTCGCAGCCAGAATCAAAGCCAGAATTGTATAATCCACATTAATTATATTCATCGGACTGCAGTGATAGTGAATATCATAGCTGTAGGTGTGATCGTATTTGTCATAGTTGAGCGATTCAAAAACTGCAGGTTTAATTGGCTTTAGGTCGAATATTTGATTGAAAAATGCTTGTAAGAGGTCAATAATTTTACAAGCATAATGCTTATAGAAATGCACTGTAAGCCCATCTGCTGATAGACTTTCAGACTGAGGCAGGGACAGTATAGCAACCAGAATCTCTTTTCTCGAAACTGTTTCGTTTAGAACGGTGATCAGGGTGGATTTTACATCATCAAATCTCTCAGTTTGGTGTAAATGATTCAAGAAGTTCAGAAGACTCTCAGATGAAGTATTTGGTGTTTGAAGAACCTCTGTGGATGATTCTGAACTTGGACACCCTAAAAAAGAAATTATGTTAAAACTATTATTAATTAATTTTACATCTTAAAATGAGAGGGGAAATATCTACCTCCTTGGTACATGTGTTCAACCTCTTGAGGAAATTCAGTCGTATCTGAACATCTTGATGGTTTTAGGCTTCTTTGCAAAACCATTGCCTCACATATAAGCCTGACCTTCACTCCTGGCCACAGGTATTCTTTCTTTCTGGTATTTATTTGTGAAATTTTCTTTATTGTGCTTGAGAGTTGTTCCATACATGCTTTATCTTCAAGAAGACAAGAATCAAACTGCCATTTTGGTCCACGTGTCTGAATTTGAATGGACAATGGGGCGTGATCAGAAATGTACTCTTCTTTATCCGAGTACATTGGCCTCTCGTGAATGTTACAAGCAGTTACGCTTGATAAATTGTGACTTTGCAAAAAGTAGTAGTCTAGTCTCGACTGACCTTTCCCATCAAAATACGTAAAGCTTTTTACCTCCGGGTAAAGACACCGCCAGACATCCACTAAGCTTAAGGTTTCCAAAAAATTTTGGAGAGCATCGAAAGACTTTCGGTGACTTCGGTTTCGTAAATTTGATGTTTTATCAAGTTCGGCGTCCATGACTGTGTTGAAATCCCCACCGACCACCAGGTACGCCGACGACGGGATGTGGGTCGCAATTTGTGTGAACTCCGTAAACTTGATTTTTTCATCATTTGAGTTATACACATTGATAAATACAAAATCATGCCCCCAAATTTGACATGAGATAATTATGAATCTTCCCTTTCCATCACCATTGACATTGAAACCACCACATCCGAGGTTCTTTTTGAACAGGACGGCCACCCCTCGGGAACTTCCTTTAAATACGGTGAATGCCGCCATGTTGTAATCACATTCTAAATCTTGAATTTTGATACTCCCAGTTGAGTAGATTCTATCTGGACCCACATGAGTTTCTTGGAGAAAGACTACATCAGCCTTTAGAAGACTTAAATGACGAAGAACCTCATTTCGTTTGCGGTTGAAACCATTTACGTTCCATGAAAGAATCCTTAAAATTCGCTGCTCGTCATCAATGTCTGTCATCCTGAAGTGGTCTCTTTGGATCAGTTTCATAAATGAATGGGTTGGTGTACCTAAAACAATGCAACACAAAATATTTTGTAAACTGCAGAAGTGGTACAAAACCTGAAGAACTGGATTCTTTAATAATATAAACATACATATACAGTACACCTTGCAAATTATATATATATATATTTTTACTAAATACTCAAGAGGGAATCTTAGCTGAATTAAAAAGTAAAAACTTTTGATTATTCAGGTAGGGATGGGTGAAGGCAATGATGTGTAAATTGGGAGGTGATCAACTCAAGTGTGATCGTGTCTCGAATGGGGATGGTATAGCAAGAGAGTTCAAATTTCAATTTCCATTGTTTTCTCAGAGAGTAGCCCTTTCTTCCAGTTTATCCAGTCTTACAACCAGTTTAACTGCTCAGGACAAGCAAGGGACTCAAGAACCATCACAAAACAAAACACAAAATCACCCAGGTAATGAGACACAGTATTAAGAATCAAGGGTACATAAACTTTTGAACGGGGTCATTTAAAATAAATTACAACATAAAAAACATGCATTTTGTATGCGCTCTTATTTTGTTAAAATTATTCACATTTTCTGCAAGAAATATTTTGAAATACTTTTTCTTGCAACTGTATATAGGTTTCTCAGATCAAATAAGTACAATTTGATCATCGTATTCATATATATGAATAACCTTACCTTGTCAATTCTTTGCTCACAAAATCGAAACATTAATTACTTGAATTATTACTTTTATTTAAAATAAAATGTATGAAACGCTATATCCTACACTTGTTTGAGATGGCAGGAACATGGCAGGGACACGTATCAACGATCTACCTCTTCCTCTTAGAACATGCAAATTAACATTTATGCCATTACATCATCACATTTGTTCTTACTCAATTAACATTTCCTCCCCAAATTCTTTATATCAGTTTCACAGATGTAAGGAATGCACTCAACTCTATACAACTCTAGTCTGTATTTTGGTTATGAGAAAAGATAAAATCTGAATGAATTTTGTTAGAATCTACGCCAATTCTCTTACATCTACATGTGAGTATTTGTAAGTCAAAGTATACCAAGAGTTTAATGCAAATGGCCTGTCAGCTTGTTCCTTCACAATGTCATGGAAGGCTTCTCAACAAAGCAACACAAAAATGCACCTACCTGCATTTTCTCCTGGACTTCAGGTCCTCGAAGCCTGAAGGACAGACGCTCATTAGTGAAGGCCTCCCTTTAAGACCACAGACAAACTAGTTAAAATGTAATTCCCCCATGACCAGTGGCCCGACTACTGACTCGACTGACTGACTGCCAGGCAAGTTCACTGACTTCTATAACCTGGACCTACAGGAAGCATCAGCAGTGGGAGTGACCAGATGACATGCATAATTGGTATGTTGTTGTGTCAACTCGTTCAAAAAATTTACAAGGTAATTAGGGCCCAATCACATGGACGTGACTATTGTGAGTCAAAGTTATAGCGCCACCAACTGGCAGCAGGAAGTGTGTCACTTTCAAAAATCACCCTCTTATTTTTACCCGATTTGCTTCAAACTTTATCTGTACAATGTAGACACACGGCAGATGTAGACCAGTGAGGGATATAGTGAGGGATTAAAGTAATGTCCAAAAAGGAAACACTAAAAGCCTCATATCTTCTAAAACTGTAATTATACAACATTTATTTTTATATAAAAGTATACAAATATCACAACTAAACCCATTTTATTCTTTTTTTTTTAAATTTAAGAATTATTTATAAGTTTAAAAACAGTAATAGTAAACTTTTTTTTTTAAATCAAGTCATACATAGGGCTATACTGCCCTCTTGTGTTCAAAATCAGGTAGGCCTATTGTATCTATATAAAAATATACTAGGTATGTGACAGTGAGAATATTTTACCACCGGTTAATCGATGTGTGACACCGCTGGGGGCTTTTGAATCGCTAACTTAAAAACGAAAGTAAAATATGTTCGTCCGCACGGACATTGATAATGGTGCAGAGCAGAGCGAGCATTTTCAATGAATTCCTATGGAAGTAGGAATGAACTAAAAACGTTCACTCTGTCCTGTTCGTTCCTCGCGGTGGACGCGCACCGTTATGAATGCCCGTGTAGCCGTGAGCAATTTAGTTTAATTTTAAAATTCGTGCCTTTCGGGGGGCGGACTGCTTGAATTTATTTTACAAAAGCACAATGTTGTGTTTTATTGCGACTACTATACACAAATATAAGTTAACACTTTGCAGTTTGAATGATGTCCTGTATGAACAAAATGACGGAGTATGTTTTTATGTGTCCACTGTTCAATCGTGCCCGCGCCACACACACACATTCCAGCATTGCAATCTTGACATCGCAGCCTGTTCATTATAGCCTTAATAAAATATAATAATAAAATAGTCAACCTAACATATAAAAATTACACTGCTCTGTTTAAATAGTCAGTAGTACAATTTGTACCATTCACGGTAAGCACCGCTCCACTGTGATGTTTCCAAGCACATTTTTGCGCGTGTGAAGAGGATGTTTTTTTTCCGTCGATATTGGAACGTGAGTGAAGTACAATTACAAAGCCTATGATAAAGAATAGTTTAGCATCCAAATACATCGCAAATGTTAAAACATTTTGATTCTAATGAGAGGGTTACGTGAGCCCAACACTGCTTACTTTCGTTTTCATTTTTATTTTATTTCGATTTGCCTTGTTTATAATTCTTGTTCTGTTCTGAATATCATTCAATTTAAAGGATTTGTTGTGGAATATTTTGAGTGTATCATAAAATCAGAATAATTCTCTCGTTTTAGTGATTCCCTAGTTATTATTTTTATTTTTTTCATTGTTCTAATCAGGTCAGGCAAGTAAAATTCTCTGTGTATTGTCCCTTGAATTTATATATATATATATATATATATATATATATATATATAAATATAGCTGCGAGCAAGATGGTGGCACCGCCTTCCCGGTGCCTTTAGGGTAACTAGGGGTGGCGGTGCCACCAGCTTGGGCCCGTCATCGCTGCTCGCAGCTATATTTAATATTTGTAATTTGTATTTTTATCTACAACGAGTGAAGTAAATCCATTTGTAATGTATGAATGCAGAGCTTTAAAATACTTATATTTGTATACGTATATAGGCTACTAATAAAAAATTATATATACATGTATATATAAATATTTATAAAGAACAAAGAATGCCAAATATTTTTCATTAGAGCAAGGAACCGATCCCAAAAGGTGAGGCGTTGGGAATCTCGAGACCAAAAGTCTCTGCACAACAAATCTGGGCTTGACTGAGTTAATTACTTTGATTGTCAAACTACTGTCGTAGAACAGCCTTGATTCATTTGTATTCATTTACATTTAGTGGCTCTTTTTGCAGGTGTATTACATCAATTCTATTATCATTCACACAACACTGATTTATTCTAGACTAGCACCATTAAATACCTTAGACACCGTTTAACCAGTATGTGAACTAAAAATAGGGTGGAGGAGCAGTGATGTTAACTGTGTGCTAGTAGGTGGAGGAGCAGTGATGTTAACTGTGTGCTAGTAGGTGGAGGAGCAGTGATGTTAACTGGGTGCTAGTAGGTGGAGGAGCAGTGATGTTAACTGGGTGCTAGTAGGTGGAGGAGCAGTGATGTTAACTGGGTGCTAGTAGGTGGAGGAGCAGTGATGTTGGCTGGGACAACATGGAGGAAAGGACAGACAAAATGCTTGACATGCTATTCAGTTTATTAGAAATGTATATAGCAAAAGTAAAAAAAAAAAAAAAAAAAGGTTATGATTGTGTATAAACAGATGTTTTATTTTAAATCAAGGGTGCATATGAATTTCAAACATAAATATTAATTAAATTCCACTTAATTAAATTTTACATTTAACTTGTTTGCCATGGATTTTCTAAGAGGCCACACTTAAGATGCTGCTGCTGCATTGTGCTGTGAGTTGACAATCTCCTGTCCTATCTGAATGCCATAAAGATGACATTAGTCATTAAGATTATTTAGGCTCTCAGTTACCATTTGAATAGTGAAACCACAATGAACATGATGTGATTTCTCTTGACTAACAAGTTTAAAAACATTTTAAAAACAATTTAAAAAACAGGAACAGTCTGTAACCAAGGTAACATTCACCTAACAAGGCAGGTAATGCTAGTTGACCATACTAATCCTCAAATATTAGCATATTAGCCCCCGGTTTCACAGACAAGGCTTAAGCCTAGTCCCAGACTAAAATGCATGTTTGAGGTGTTTTTACTGAAAGCAACTTGCACTGATATATCTTAAAATATGTCACTGCCATTGTTTTGTCTCAAGATGGACACCAATAATGTTTCAAAGGCACGTTTATAAAAGCTACTTAAATGTCCTAATTGAACTAAGGCCTAATCCTGGCTTAATCTAAACCCTGTCTGTGAAATCAGGCCTAGTTTCTTTTTAAAACAACATTACTATAACAACATACTACATATACATGTTGGTATATTATATAAATATTGTAAATCGATGCTTTCCACTTATGATGTTGTTTATAGCGAGGAATTAGTACTGTAATTAAATATTATCACCAAAGTTCTCTCCATTTTGTAGATCATTAAACCGTAATGCTTCCTTAGAAGTCTGTCCGAAATCAGTTTTGTGAGGTACCTTGCTAATGGCTCTGCACAATAGGTTGCCAACCAGTGGGAGTAAAGTGAGTGTCCGCCGCCATGATAAATAGAGTGAATGAGTATAAAAGATCATATACAGAATACGGACGTTTGTTGTGCATAACCCGTATTTAATCATTTTGAACCTCCTTTTACACCATTTTTATGACGGTTCAACAACCATTTCCTCTTGTGCATCATCATCATCCGTACTCTTAAAAAACGTAAGTTTGTCTTTGCTTAAACTGAGGCCTGAAGGACCTGCTATGAAAACCTCAGAGTATTGTTCATCTATGACAAAGCCTGACGTCTCAATAAAACCGCTGAGCATCTTTTCAAAACTATCCAAACCCTCTTTAGAATCAGAAAGAATCACAAGAGCTGTGTCTTTGTCAATGACTGACTTTAGGGTTTCTCCTTGGACTTTAGGTCCCAAAAACCTGTTCTCGCAGTTAATGGAGTTGATCAGAGGAAGAAGGCAGATGCTCACTAGTGAAGGAGTCAGTGGACATCCCACCCTCAGACCTTGTGATCTGTGATCTGTCCTCAACAACAGCTTCAACACGGATCTAAATCTGTCAGGTAGATTCACGGACTTTAAGCTGTTAAACAGATACGGCCACTTCAGTGCACCTGGATCTAGTTTTAATGAAATAATTAGCACTGGGATTTGAGCACTGATGCAGTGCTGAAGAGAACTGTGTTGTTTGCTTTGACCTGGATTTAAAATGTGTTTAATAACGCCATTCAACCTCGCAGCCAGAATCAAAGCCAGAATTGTATAATCCACATTAATTATATTCATCGGACTGCAGTGATAGTGAATATCATAGCTGTAGGTGTGATCGTATTTGTCATAGTTGAGCGATTCAAAAACTGCAGCTTTAATTGGCTTTAGGTCGAATATTTGATTGAAAAATGCTTGTAAGAGGTCAGTAATTTTACAAGCATAATGCTTATAGAAATGCACTGTAAGCCCATCTGCTGATAGACTTTCAGACTGAGGCAGGGACAGTATAGCAACCAGAATCTCTTTTCTCGAAACTGGTTCGTTTAGAACGGTGATCAGGATGGATTTTACATCATCAAATCTCTCAGTTTGGTGTAAATGATTCAAGAAGTTCAGAAGACTCTCAGATGAAGTATTTGGTGTTTGAAGAACCTCTGTGGATGATTCTGAACTTGGACACCCTAAAAAAGAAATTATGTTAAAACTATTATTAATTAATTTTACATCTTAAAATGAGAGGGGAAATATCTACCTCCTTGGTACATGTGTTCAACCTCTTGAGGAAATTCAGTCATATCTGAACATCTTGGTGGTTTTAGGCTTCTTTGCAAAACCATTGCCTCACATATAAGCCTGACCTTCACTCCTGGCCACAGGTATTCTTTCTTTCTGGTATTTATTTGTGAAATTTTCTTTATTGTGCTTGAGAGTTGTTCCATACATGCTTTATCTTCAAGAAGACAAGAATCAAACTGCCATTTTGGTCCACGTGTCTGAATTTGAATGGACAATGGGGCGTGATCAGAAATGTACTCTTCTTTATCTGAGTACATTGGCCTCTCGTGAATGTTACAAGCAGTTACGCTTGATAAATTGTGACTTTGCAAAAAGTAGTAGTCTAGTCTCGACTGACCTTTCCCATCAAAATACGTAAAGCTTTTTACCTCCGGGTAAAGACACCGCCAGACATCCACTAAGCTTAAGGTTTCCAAAAATTTTTGGAGAGCATCGGAAGACTTTCGGTGACTTCGGTTTCGTAAATTTTATGTTTTATCAAGTTCGGCGTCCATGACTGTGTTGAAATCCTGTGTTGATACTCCCAGTTGAGTAGATTCTATCTGGACCCACATGAGTTTCTTGGAGAAAGACTACATCAGCCTTTAGAAGACTTAAATGACGAAGAACCTCATTTCGTTTGCGGTTGAAACCATTTACGTTCCATGAAAGAATCCTTAAAATTTGCTGCTCGTCATCAATGTCTGTCATCCTGAAGTGGTCTCTTTGGATCAGTTTCATAAATGAATGGGTTGGTGTACCTAAAACAATGCAACACAAAGTATTTTGTAAACTGCAGAAGTGGTACAAAACCTGAAGAACTGGATTCTTTGATAACATAAACATACATATACAGTACACCTTGCAATATATATATATATATATATATTTACTAAATACTCAAGAGGGAATCTTAGCTGAATTAAAAAGTAAAAACTTTTGATTATTCAGGTAGGGATGGGTGAAGGCAATGATGTGTAAATTGGGAGGTGATCAACTCAAGTGTGATCGTGTCTCGAATGGGGATGGTATAGCAAGAGAGTTCAAATTTCAATTTCCATTGTTTTCTCAGAGAGTAGCCCTTTCTTCCAGTTTATCCAGTCTTACAACCAGTTTAACTGCTCAGGACAAGCAAGGGACTCAAGAACCATCACAAAACAAAATCACCCAGGTAATGAGACACAGTATTAAGAATCAAGGGTACATAAACTTTTGAACGGGGTCATTTAAAATAAATTACAACAAAATTATTTTGTTAAAATTATTCACATTTTCTGCAAGGGGTTCACATACTTTTTCTTGCAACTATAGGTTTCTCAGATCAAATAAGTACAATTTGATCATCGTCAAACCATCGTTTGGTTATGAGAATAACCAAAAAAAAAAAATTGTTATGAGAAAAATGAATGAATTTTGTTAGAATCTACTCCAATTCTCTTACATCTACATTTGAGTATTTGTAAGTCTGTCAAAGTATACCAAGAGTTTAATGCAAATGGCCTGTCAGCTTGTTCCTTCACAATATGTCATGGAAGGCTTCTCAACAAAGCAACACAAAAATGCACCTACCTGCATTTTCTCCTGGACTTCAGGTCCTCGAAGCCTGAAGGACAGACGCTCATTAGTGAAGGCCTCCCTTTAAGACCACAGACAAACTAGTTCAAATGTAATTCCCCCATTACCAGTAGCCCGACTACCAGTGCCAGGCAAGGCAGGCAAGTTCACTGACTTCCTACAGGAAGCATCAAGCAGTGGGAGTGACCAGGGGTCTCATTTATAAAGCGTGCGTACGCACAAAACGGGGTTGGAAACGTACGTACGCCAGTTCCCACGCAAAGGTTGTGATCTATAAAAAACAAACTTGACGGGAGAATGTTCGCACCTTTAAGCAAACTTTGAGCCGTGCGTACGCACATTCTGGAGACAAAGGGAATTGGCGACACCGATGGTGAGCTGGAGTTAAGTGTCTTTTTGGTCACTTTTAGACAGAAAATCTAAAGAAAATTAAACATATACAGAAAGATAATACAAATATAATTTCACTCACCAAGCCTGCCACTTGAAGCAAATATCCATCCCTTCTTAAACGTCCGCGCCAGCGAGCGCGTTGGGCCGTTTAGTGAAACTGACGCAAATAACAGTTTAAATAAATAAAATAATGATTTAAACTATGTTTTACTTCTGATATAAACATTTAGATTAAATATGCCATTCAAATTAATGGAGTTAAACACTTAAACATGAAATACTGAGAAGTTACAACATTTTTATATTCAAATTCAGTCAATAGAAATATTTGTTGTGGATGCGATTGTTTCTGAACACTTTTCCTGTGGCGTGCTTTAATGTTTTAACCACAGAGATAATTGCTTATCATGATAATACCAGATTGTCTGAGAAAATAGTTTCGTGCAAATAATGCCCAAGGCCTATCTGTTTCCATTAAAAATATAAATCAATTAAAAATACAATTCGGCCAGTGGAAAAGATTGAGAAAAACTTTCTCTGAAATGTATTTTACACTATTTGATTTATGTATTCAAAAACAAGGCAAGGATAGGCAACTACATGATTTTTATTAATGTAATGTGTCTTGTACCGTTAAACGTTATCACGTGGATGAATAATCATATGCAAATGATATGCAGATGAGGATCTGCATAGTAAAACGAGGCGTTGTAAGCTCCATATATGGTTATTTCGGGGTGGAGACGCATGTGCGCACAATCTTCCGCTGACTGGGATTTATAAAGTGAATTCTGCGCAGGTACTGGCGTACGAACGGTTTTATAAATCTGAATATTTCTTTGCGTACGCCATTTTTGGCTTTCGGGCGCACGTACACTTTTAGTAAGGTTCCTACGCACAGTTTTATAAATGAGACCCCAGATCATATGCATGATTGGTATGTTGTTGTGTCTACTCATTCAAAATATTTACAAGGTATTGTTTGTGTAAATATACCTAGCTAGCTATACAGTTCATTACCATTCTGAGGGTATATGATTTTATATTAGAAACCATTCATATTCCATTTAACATGAATTGACAGTGCATTCCCATTTAAACAATGATCTACATACATCACATATGGTAAACACAGAAGCTCATGCATCAGTGTTTGAGTTTTTGTGTTAACCAAATATGCTGTGTCCTATGTATGTGTCTATCACTATTCTTGTTTAGAAGACTAGGACTAAATTGCTTGGTTTATATGGATTTGCTTCACATATTTATAACCTTTTTGGATCTCAAGTTTTTGACTACTTGGACTTTTAATAGAGGGAAAGGAACTGAGGTTTCATTAAATATATCTAAATTTGTGTTTTGAAGATTATCCAAACATTCTAACGAATATTTTTGTTTCAGTATATTTTAATTCCATGATGATACAGTTAAACTTTGAATGACTTTAAATTTCTTTTCTTTTTTTTTAATTCACCTAGTAAAAAAATGCATGTGATTTTACTCACAAAAGACCATATAACGCATAATATGCACTAAACTGGTGCAAAATTGTTTAATATCAAGCATTTTACATTCATGGTTCCCAATTACATAGTACTTATTTTCTGCAGTGTACCATAGATAAAGCCATAGCAGAGGCATGGGAGATCTGATAAAGCCATAGCAGAGTCATGTGAGAACTGAAAGGCAAGGCATAATGCTATATAATCAACAAGGCTTTAAACAACAGCATCATTGCAAGAATGTAGCTTTCTACATGTTCGGTTCTGTCCTTCCGTTATCACGTATTTCCTCTGGATTCAGTTCCAATACTGTTATTCATCGGACCGAATCATAAAAACAAGACAGGCAGGCTCTTTACACACACGTGTGTCCGTGTTGACAAAGAAGAGACACTTAGCAGATGTTAAGTGTGCGTGGACTGCACGCAACACCACCAGCCAAGCATGATCAACACATACAGTAAAAAGGTATAGATAGAAACGGGAGTGAAGTCATCTGTCAACACATAACTGTGCAAATAAAACATACGCCCCACGTAAGGAACTGGGCTGAGGTGAACACATGTAAGCTGGGTACAAAAGTTATGAGTCCGGAGAAAAGACTTGATGCGTGTTAGGAAACCGTCTGGAATTGTAATCTGGGTCCTCCTTTACTCGTTTCTTGATGTCGTCTTTCAACTGATAAAAAGAAGAGATTATATCAGTGGGTTTTTTACATATATAGTCGTATTTCAGGGTCAGTACATTTAAAATAACAACAACCTTTTATTCATCAAAGAAACATTAAATCGATCAATCGTGAAAGTAAAGACATTTATTATGTTTCAAAAGATTTCCATTTCAAATAAATGCTGTTCTTTTGAACTTTCTATTCATCAAAGAATCCAGAAAAAGTTCAAGGTTTCCACAAATAAATTGAGCAGCTCAACATTGATAATTATAGGAAATGTTTCTTGACCACTAATTCAGTATTTTAGGGTGACGCTGAAGACTGGAGTAATGGCAAACGTAAGCTTCGATAATCAATGGCATTTAATAAAAAAAAAGGTATTTAATAAAAAAAGGTTTTTTTCAAAGGGAACCAGTATTTCAGTTATAGATGTTGTCCAACTGTGCATTCCTAATTGAATGCATACAAGCATTAAAAATATATAGTATGAAAGCTTTGAACTGAACTAGTGCTGCACGATTAATCGTATCGCAATCGCGATGTCAAGCCTACGCGATTATATGACGCAAAATGCTGCGATTTTATATTAAATAAACAAATTAGCGCTGTTAACGCAATTAACGCAGCATCTGTTAATTTTTGCCATCCTTTGGCTATGGTGTTACATGATCCCGCTCTTATTCATGCAAATGCTTTTAAACCATTCATGCGCGATAAGACAAAAAAGAACGCGCTGTCAGTGAATGTCCTCCTGACACACACACACACACACAACCCACAGATAGACGCGCGCCAGTATCGTACAGACAGCGCGCCAGTATCAAGTTCTCTTTCGCGGTAGAACGAACAACACACATGTATGCCAAAATGAACGCGCTGCCTGTGAATGTCCTGACTGTGACACACAGAAAGACTCGCGCTAATATCGTGCGTGCGCACAAAATAGGGTTGCAAAGGGGCAGGAAATTTCCGGTAAATTTCCAGAAAGTTTCCAGTAAATTTCCATGGGAAGTTAAGCTGGGGAATTTTGGAAATATTCATTACCACGGCAACCGCTTGCGCGTCCACTCTGAAAGTAACTGTACACATAAGAGACGGATAGATACATTATTTAAGGTTATTTCTATTCGTTAGAATATTGATATATGAACTTGTTGTCAAGTAAGCCCCGTTGCGAGCATGTGCGTCTCTCTAAACTTTCAGTGTGCTGCACTGCTCTAGTTGACTTCTGCACCTTCCCCCCCGAAAATATCACGTTAATTTTGAAAACGTAATAATTTTTGCGGATCCTCTTGGTCATTCTTCATGTTTCTTTGACAAATATCAGTGTCTCAGTCTCACGCACGCTGCACGTGAGTTAACCACGCCTACTTATTTACATGTCGCGGTATACACGGAATAAAAAAATCTGTTACGGTTGACATTTTCTTCCATGGTAACGATATATACCATCATACCGCCCAGCCCTACTTATGTGGTAAATAAAGTTATGCTAGCTTATTTAGCATCTAACTTTTCAGCTTGCAATCTACTAGATGAATACATTTGTATGTGATATTTGCAATTTAAACATTTAATAAATATATTTCCCCATAATATCATCAAAACTTACTTCACTTTGTTTAGTCCACAGGCTCAAATGTGTGCCTTCAATAGTCTTGTGCTTTGGGCTTCTGTACATGTGATGGAGGCATGCACAGTGCCAGTAGGGGGTGTGGTCTCAATAGCCATGCAGTAAGCAGTGTGCTATGTGCATGTGATTGAGGAATGGCATGGATATTCAAGTGTATTTGAATGGCATCTGTTTGTTTTAGTCAAGATTATGCTAAAATATACTTTCCTCAACTGTATTTAAGTTCCCTATGAAGAGCCAACCCTCAACTTTGAAAATTCCCAGTTTATTCCCGTTTATTCCCATAAATTCCTGTTAATTCCCTTAAATTCCCATTAATTCCCATGGAAAGTTTCCATCTTTGAAAATTCCCAGAATTTTGCAACCCTAGCACAAAACAGTATGCCAGAATACAGTTCTCTTAACGAACAATAAAACACACAATTATGCCAAAATGTATTTTTGTCGAGTATCTTCATAACATAAGAGTAGTCTTATGATGAACGTGAAGAGTTGTGACTCGTGAGAGAATGAGGCGCGTGAGATCCGCGTCTCTGACAGCAGCAGCTGGTCTTAAAGGGACAGTACATAGTAGCCACTAATTATATCTGTTGCTAAAGTTAATCAAAGAACAAAGGGAACAGAGAAAAACACTCACTGCTCTTGACTAAAGAACTTTTTTCTTTAGGCAGATTATCACTAATCAGTGTGTGCATTTATTTTCCTTGAGAACCAAGCAAGTTGACTCATGAAACCATTTGTTTATTATATCGCAATCGCAATATTGACCTCTATTATCGCAATATGACATTTTCCCCAAATCGTGCATCCCTAAACTGAACTAGATTTTTGTGCACAATACATATGAGTTCCCTGATTATGATTCTGCCTGAAGATTAATGTCACATGAACAATTCCTGATCTTGTTACACGCTCTAAGTGCTGTACATGCTAAGAAACAATTATTTTTCTGTGGCCATGAAAAATAACCTTTCTTAGAATAAACAATACTGAATGTTCGCTGGACGAACAGATTCATTCATAGTAATATTACTTTAGCTACATCAAGTTAATATGATGAACTGATCCAAATATTTATCATTAATTGTAACAAGTTATAATGAATTACTCATATTTCCCTTTTGAGCTAATTTGCTACAATAGGAAAATCTCTTTCTACACAAGGTACCTGTTCACTGTAAGCTTCCTGAAGCTCTGGTTTATCTAAATCCACCTGGAGAGCGTCGGGAGCTGTGATGGGCGTTACGCCGGCTGATTTGGCGGCTTGACTCACTGCCTCAGAGAGTGATAGTTTGGGCCCGTCACTCTTTACCATCTAGGAGAGACACAATAAGAAAACCTTTGTTTATTGTGATGCTTCAGTAAGGGCAAGGGTGAAATATTACGGTATCATGGCAAACCAGTCTAAATTAATAGAAAACTAAAACGTATGATCTCATTGTTAACATGTAACTGCATGAACCTGAATGTTTACCTTCCTGCGCTTTGCTGGCATTCCATATAGATATGCGTCAGAGAGAGGAGGCTGGGCCTTGATCTTCCTCTGACTGATCTGATCTTGTCTGATAATGGGAACCCACTCCTGCAAACAATACAGCTCATCAAGCCCACACTCACAACAAGATTCAATCTCACAAGTTCCATGATCTGAATGGCAAGATGCTAACAAGTGGTTAGCAACAAAGATGCTGTCAGATGCCTTAGAAGGAATTAGCTCACGATCAAAGGTTCTCATTTAATACCCACAACGAAATGGAAAACTTATTTTTAATCAAATGATAGGGTAAACGACAACAAAGGAGAGGTATTCTGTTGTTGAAATGTGATTGATTTCAATTTAAGATACTAGATGTGTGGAAATATCTCACAGGAGGCAACGCAGCCGCCCAGGCTTCAGCATCTCTTCCTGCGTCCTCTCCTCCAACAGCTCCCTCACTTTCCCTAGCTGGAACTCCCACTGCTCCAGCTTCCTGGGAGGAGGCCAGAGCTTCTTCCGCTGTAGTAGCAGGTGTTGGAGAGAGACTGTCCCCCATCTGAAGCATGTATGGGAGAGGACACAGGTAAGACCACACCCAGGACCAAGTAAGTATGTACATGTTAAGTCTTCAACATCCAATGAGTTGCATTTCAACCTAAATCTGTTCATCAGCTTCAAACCATCTTTCTATATTTATATACCTCTACGTTCTGAGGCTCAGGATCCTGTGTGGGCCTCTCTGCCGATTCTTCATTCTGTAAGAGAGATGTACATATGAATTCTCAAAGTCAATGTGAAACGCTATTTGAAACCAACGTAACTTCCATAGTGTAACAGGTATGGTCACACCATGTCTGAATTACCACAACTGCAAGATTCTGAAATGCAGTCACGGGCTCTTAGAACTCACAATTACAACTTGTAAACTCTACAACTTGCACGCCGTGACCTCTGTACCACCTGACTGCTCTAAATTAATTTAGCAGTTCATAGTGTTGTCATAGAAATGCATAATTCTATTACTGTAGACTGCTATTACTATCATAGCCTTTACTATGTCAACATTAACTACTGAAGTATTTTTATAATAATAACAACAATGTTACATTTATATAGGTCTTTACATATGGAAGGGGGAAGTCTCCTCAACCATCACCAATCACACCATCAAAGGTTGCATTACCTCCTCCAGAAGCATACAATGCTTTATAGAATATGCAGGACACATACAAACCTGCATGAAATATGTTTTATAATGACTTTGAGTAATTTTCAATCATATAGTTCATTAAATTTTTTTTTTTTATCACCTCAACTTTGAAAAACTTTGTGCAAACATCAAGTACATTAACCAACCATCACAACTGGCAGCATTTGATCTGGAAATATGCCAAGGGAACGTGTGGAATCAAACCTGTGTGTGGATGACGTAATGGGTGATCTGTTCCTCTGTGATGGGAATGTGCTCCAGTATCACTTGCAGCCTCATTGTCATCATACTGGTTAACCAGTTCACCAGGCTAGGGTTTACTTCAGCTGACATCGTCCTCTGAGAGAGGAGACATGCAAACTCGCGTTACGGATTCATTCAAAGTACCTGCACTTCCATAACTAACATTTTACATAGATTCAGGTATAGATACAACCAAAACACAGTTTGACCGCTGAATCTGCTGACTGCAATTGCAGTCACAAAGAGCAATTTCTAACCAATTAAATATTTGAAAGAAAAGCAAATAGATAAATAGAATAGAACAATAGTTTAGTAAATTCCCTTTCCAGGCCTGAAAAATAATTGTATTTTTATTTATTAAAGTTCATTACATTTTAATAACTATTTAAAGCAATTTATTTGAATAGCTATTTGAATAACTAATATTTTCAGGTCTTCCATGACTGCAAAACCCCATCTCATGTGTCTAACCCCTAACGCCTTTATACCCTAACGCCTTTATCCCCTAACGCCTTTATCCCCTAACGCCTTTATCCCCTAACGCCTTTATCCCCTAACGCCTTTATCAAAACAGTTTCCTGCATAAACGCAAATGCCAATAATTCAAGTTTCCTGCATAAACGTAAGCCCCCGCCAACATGGAAATGTCTCCTCCGCAATTTTCATTATACAGCGAAAAGGTCGTAGGATGAACAATAAAAGATTAAACAAGACGAAGGGGGTGTAGGAATCAAGATATTATTTGTTTTGGGTACTAACAATGCGGTGGTTGATGACAGAGGTAAGAGCACTTTGTTCTCCATTCAGACAATAGAGGTTGAGGGCCAGACACTCAAAGAGAGCACGGTTACACAGCTGCAGGAGCCTGGGTCCAAATGTTTGATCTGAGAAAAAAAACATTCACAGTATTCAAAATGTATGCATTCATTTATGAATCTAAATAGAGACTGATCTCATCTCACGATGCCTCTCGTTTAGACATACCGGTGCAATGCAGAATGTGGGTGGCGATTCCTGAAAGTTGCTGTCTGAGAAAAGCCCGGTTCGTCTGGGTAATATCCACCCCATCACGGACTGCGACGGTTGACTAGATGGGATGGACAAGAAGTAAACACCTCAAATATGCAAAACTTGTTTTAATTTCCTTTAAGATAAGCAACATTTTTCTATGCTTTCAATTTGCACAGACAAACTTCATCTAAGTTTGCAAAAAGCACACACTGTGTTTTGCAGTAATTCACTCACAATGGAAGTCTAGGCACAGTTTAAAATTCAACTTGTATTAAATCCTCCATACAAATGTGTTATCCGAGTTATGTGGTACCGACGTAATACCGACACTACTAGTCTTCAGTCACATGATTCTTCAGAATTCATTTTAACATGCTGATTTGGTTCTAAGAAAACATGTTCTTCAGAATTCATTTTAACATGCTGATTTGGTTCTAAGAAAACATGTATTATCATCAATGTGCAGCTCACTTTTTTTGTGGAAACCATGACATCTTATTTTCAGAATTCTTTGATGAATATAATGTTCAATTCCTTGCTGAATTAAAGTATTAATTTCTTCCAAATATAAAAAAAAAAAAAACAGTCAATACATGAGTCAGTTACTGATCTCAAACTTTTGACCAGTAGTGTATAGGTAGATTTTTTACAGGTAAACAGACTTCCACTTTAACAACATTTGTGCTTGAGGGATCGATGAAATTTATTTTCAATGTAATGGACCGTCATAGCTGGCTTTTAAAGTGTCAAGAATGGATCCAGAGTTTCTTACAAAACTTTCTGTGATGTATTCCTCAAGTTCAGCGATTAAGTCGTCAGCAGCAGCCTATAAAAACAGAAATAAAAAATAAAAAAGATGAAGTAAGAGATGGAAAGAAAAAAAGAAAGGGGGGGGTTGAAGAATCAGACAAGAGAAAGCTAAACCAGTGACCTCATTTATAACCATTGCGTACGCACAAAACACGCCCTGAGAGAGGCGTACGCCACTTCTGACGCATAAGTTGTGATTTATAAAAACAAACTTGACGGGAAAATTTGCGCACCTGCACGCAAACTCTGACGCATGCGTACGAACGTTTTGGAGATGGAGCAGTTTGGCGACACCGATGGTGAGCTGGAGTTAAATGTCTTTTTGGTCACTTTTAAAATCTAAAGAAAATTAAACATATACAGAAAGATAATACAAATATACTTTCACTCACCAAGCCTGTCACTTGAAGCAAATATCCATCCCTTCTTAAACGTCTGCGCCAGCGAGCGCGTTGGGGCGTTTAGTGAAACTGACGCAAATAACAGTTTAAATAAATAAAGTAATGATTTAAACTATGTTTTACTTCTGATATAAACATTTAGATTAAATATGCCATTCAAATTAATGGAGTTAAACACTTAAACATGAAATCATTACTGAGAAGTTACAACATTTTTTATATTCAATCAATAGAAATATTTGTTGTGGATGCGATGCTTTTGAACACTTTCCCTGTGGCGTGCTGTGTTTTAATGTTTTAACCACAGAGATAATTGCTTATCATGATAACACCAGATTGTCTGAGAAAATAGTTTCGTGCAAATAATGCCCAAGGCCTATCTATTTCCATTAAAAATATAAATCAATTAAAAATACAATTCGGCCAGTGGAAAAGATTGAGAAAAACTGTATTTTACACTATTTGATTTATGTATTCAAAAACAAGGCAAGGATAGGCAACTACACGATTTTTATTAATGTAATGTGTCTTGTATCACGTGGATGAATAATCATATGCAAATGATATGCAGATGAGGATCTGCATAGTAAAACGAGGCGTTGTAAGCTCCATATATGGTTATTTCGGGGTGGAGACGCATGTGCGCACAATCTTCCGCTGACTGGGATTTATAAAGTGAATTCTGCGCAGGTTCTGGCGTACGAACGGTTTTATAAGTCTGAATATTTTTTGCCGTACGCCATTTTTGGCTTTCGGGCGCACGTACACTGTTAGTAAGGATCCTACGCACAGTTTTATAAATGAGACCCCTGGAGAGGATATAAATATACATAAACTGATCAACTACAGATAAGAGTATAACGTAAGAGACAGGGTGTGACACTGGATTTCCAGAGACAGTTTACAAGTAATTTTGACATGTTTGGGTCACAAACAACTAGAGATAGTTTCATACGGATATTTGTGTGAAATTTTAGCCTGCAAATACATTTTTCACTTCTGCATTCTCTTTAATGTAATTGCACTTTTCTCAAGAATTATGGTTATTATTAATATAAAAATAATAGCAAAACATTTACATTCACCTCCATTAAAATATTTAAACAATTTCAAAATGCAAGTTTGACTGGGAAGTGTATGGATGGCACAACTCTATGGAGGTAAATTGCATGCCTAAAGATAAACAAGGTTCTGTGTACAATCTCTGAAGGCTGTCTGTGATAGCATCTTGTCTGCACAGCATATGTTAAAAACAGTAGTCGTGTTCCATGACTGTGTGTTTGTGTTGAAGTCGTATTATCCATCATAGTATCTTGTAAAAACAGACAAGTTAAAATGGCAAACTGTTTACAAAGCAAACTACAGTGGCTTCCTGGTTTGCATTTAACTTTAATCAAAGTAAAACCATGAGATATTCAGGATGTTTGATTAGGAAACTCCAAAGGAGTCGTTATGTTTTTTGCATGGTTATTTTTTGTGTGGTAGCCAAGTAAATATTTTGGACTGTCGCCACTCAACATTTTGGTTGTTTCCCTTAACAAACCCATTTCCATTTCCTCCCAGGTTTTGGAGTCTCTACTGATGATCTTATCTTATGAGTCAAATCCAGTGTGTTTGATTAAGCAGGCATACAAAATGGGCAGGTTTGGGGGGAATTCTAAGACCAGTTGGGAATCACTGAACCAGGGCAGCTTGACACTGCCAAAAATACAACTTACGGTGATGTTGGCCTCTGTGGGCTCACGGCCTTGCAGAAAATGCTCAATGAAGAACTGGGCGAGTTGGGGCTGGATACGGCCCAGAGGCTGGTGCTGCCCGTGGAGCAACAACACCATGTCCACCATAGAGAAGTTTTGACACACCAAAGCCAGAAGATCACCGAAGAAACCTAAACACATACTAGTGTTAATTTTTACAGATATTTTTTTTATTTAGTCTTAGTTTGTGTCAGATGTACTTTTCCTGTCAAATTTACTTTTAAGTTTTTATCATAGTCAACCTTGTCCTGTTTTTGTTTAATCAAGATTTAGTCGACTAAATGTCTGAGCATTTTAGTCTAATTTTAGTCCATGAAAACTTTTCACTATGTCACATTTTAAATTGATAATCCTGATTATTTTGCTAAAAATTAATCAATTATAATAAATAGAAATGTATTTTTATATTTCATTAGAATTATTGTACTTTCACCTATAAGCACAAATCAAGAGAATGTCAACCCATACGTATAGTATATTTTACCTCATCTAGTTTACTGATTTATTTGATCGCAGATTTAGTCACAGAAAACAGAGCAAGCGGGGCTCGTGACTAGGGTTGCCAACCGTTCCGTATAATACGGAATCGTCCCTTATTTGACACATAAAAGTCTTGTTCCGTATTGAACTGATACGGAACGCACTTTGTTCCGTTTTTTGGAGAATCAGTGCAAATCCATGACAGACACATAGCTTCTAATATATGTCAGACTATGAACAAAGACATTTGTAGGCTATGATGTAGGCTACGACCCGACGGTGCGGTAGATACTAATTTTCCCCGTTTGTCTATGATCAGCGTAGCGTTTTTAACATCTTGGAACATCATCAGAGAATGCCCTTTTAATTGGTCGTTTCAGTCATTGTGAGTCACGTATCGTGGCAACGATGACGACAAGTGACAACAGCGGGAAATGCAAAAATGACTTGAATTGCTTGAATGCAGTATTTGAGTGCAATATTTTATATTTTCTTTATTAGCTGTTTTTTTATGTATTATTGTTTTGCACTGGAAAGAAAGTTAACTATAATGTAAGTATAATTATATAAGCACTACACGTCCTTAAAATGTTGTCTATTTAAATTTTAAAAATAAAAATTTGCACTGGAAAGAACATTCTAGAAGTCTAATTCTATTGAATAAGTTCGCACAAGGCTACAGAAAACTGTTGTGTTTATTTTTCTTCAAATGCAGTCTAAGCTGATGAGTTTTGAATGTTACATGTTGTATTTGTTTAAGTTAAAAATAAAACGTATTATAAACTAAACAAATCCATGGTTCATTGTTGGCAAAATGATCATGATAGCCTTTATATTTCACATCTATGTGGTTCAGTCTTGTATATTGATTAGGCCTACTTTGCTATTCTATAAATATAGGCCTAATAAGTTGTATTATAATATGCTTTAATATATGAAATATATTTATCTAAATGTATCAATTAGTTTCCACAATATTCACCAGAAGTCATCATTTCAGGGGTTATTTTTCAAAATGTTCTTCCGTGGGGGCATGTCACATCGCTATCGTTTAATGTCGTCGCGTCATCGTCTCATCTTAGTCATGGAAAAAAGGGTCATCAACGAACATCTTTCGTCATAGATTTCTATACAACGTAAACACTAACACATAACCAGCCTGCACAAAATGAAAATAAACTAAAAGAAAAAGGCATCAACCCCAAGAAGCTTACCCATAGCATCTCCAGTACCAGGGGAGAAGATGTTACTAGTCTGGGAGAGTCTCTGGATGAACTGAGCGATGCTCTCGGTTTCATTTTGAGGGGTACCCAGAGAGCCCATCATTGTGGACAGGACGCCCTGCACTATCCCAGTGAAGAGCTCAGGGTTCAGACCTTCACCGGCTGCGGCGGCCCCAGAAGCGGCAGCTGAGTTTGGTGGGGCTGTGGGAGCGGTGGGTGTCGTGGTGGGAGGCTGTCCCACGGGAGGCTGAGAGAAAAGTGTTTGGGAAGCCTGATGACAGAGATGCATAAAACTGTCTTATACACACCAGCATGCATTACAAAAACCAGAGAGAAAACGGCAGAAACAGCATTCTGGACACTCTTTTTCACACAATTAAAGTGAACAGGAGTGGAGAACCAGAAACAGCAAATAAGAGCCTCAAGATTTATTGACCAAGATAACTGGTTTGTGTCCTCAGTCTTTGGCAGTTTTGGTAGGACATAATACCCACACTTTTCAATTTTTCCACAAATCGTTTAGCCACAAAAGGATGGGTCACAATGAAAAATAAGTCTTCAGAGAAAGAAACAAAAAATCCGCTTTTTAATAAAAATAAATAAATAAAATCACCCCAATCATTCTAGAATGATTAATTATTACCAAATAGTAATAAATAAATATTAAACATTACCAAATATATTACCAAAGTTTTACCCATCACAATATGCATCACAGAAAAACTAAATATCGCAATGCGTGTTTCCTCCAGTAATGTGCAGTTATTTTATAAACCTACTTTGTTTTCATTGAAGAAAAAATTATGTTAATTAAAATTAAATTATGACAGAAATGTTATTTTTTGGGTGAACTGTTGCTTGTAATGGGTTAGGGAACTATAAAGATGGGAACTATAAAGATGGGGAAAAAAAGTCTATAAAGCCAAAGGGGGCTATTCACCTGCATGAAGTCTGTGACACCCTGGATGAAGGTAGGGACCCCAGGCATGGTGACTGTTATAGAAGGGCCCTGGCCGCCTGCGGCAACAGCTCCTCCCAGTAGAGACCCCAACAACTGCTCCAGGTTTCCCCCTAAAGGATTTTCCTGAGGGGTTGACTGTGCAGATCCAGGTTGGGGAGTGCTGGTACTGGTACTACTGGACTGTGTGGGCCCAGAGCCACTGGTGGAGGTCGTCGTGGTGGTGGATGGAGTGCTTGTGGAAGCGGACGTGGAGAAGGTGAATGTATGTGAGGAGGATGAGGCAGTTTGGCTGGCTATGGATACAAAGAACAGCAAGATATATTATGCAATGCCCTAAACAAAAGCCTTTTTCTTTTGCATTTCATAAAATGTCATGTCAGCCACATCAAGAGGACCGTGACCTCAGTTGAGCTTATTCACTTGTCCGTTATTAAAGAACTCTAAGCTCATTATGTTATTGACTTCACAAAAAGCAGGGCAAATATTATTGCAAGAGCAAGTATTATGCAAATGTACCCATCTCCCCAGTGGCGCCTGTCAGAAGCTGCCCGACCAGTCCACCGATCATCTGATTTAGAGCGGCGGGAGGGAACTGTCCAGCCTGAGGGGGAACACACACATCCTTATACAACTAACACACAATGAACAAGTCCAAGCCAGAAACTACTATAAGAATTGATCATAATGCACAATCGCATCCGCATTTAGCCAACCGCAACTCCAGGTGCAGGGCACTGTATGGAAATGGTGAGTCTTACGCAAAACGTATTTAAAAGTTATGGAACTCATAACCACCATGTTTAAAATAATATATAAATGTTATGTTTACTGTATTTAACGATACATATAAATGTACTATATTGTAATATAATTAGTTGTAATTGACTGTACTACTCATTAATTTGAACAATTAATTTGAAATATGACAGAAATTACTACCACAGAAGATTTTAGAGGAGATTTTAGTGGAAATATGTAAGCAGTCGGGATGTGTATTTACAACGAGTCCATTACAAAAGGGACGAGTCCATTACAAAATTTAAAATGATTCGAAACTCAATTTAAAACAACATACAAGCATGCAGTGGGATACATGTAGAACATTGTGAAATGAAAGGTGTCTTCTAAAGGCCTGTCTGAAACACTCGTTTCAAATGTTTTGAAAGAAGTCTCTTATGCTCACCAAGGTTGCATTCATAAAAACAGTAACATTGTGAAAAACTATAACATTTTAAATTGTTTTATATTTTAATAGATTTTAAAATGTAATTTATTCCTGTGATGTAAAAGCTGGATTTTCAGCATCATTACTCACATGATCCTTCAGAAATCATTCTAATATGATGATTTGATGCTCAAGATACATTTCTTATTATTATCTATGCTGAAGGTGAAACCATGATACATTTGATCAGGATTCTTCTATAAATGTTAAGTTCAAAAGAACGGTTAGTTGAAATTGATTTTTTTTGCAGCAATGTGTAGCTTAGCCTCAAACTCATTTTCACACAACATGTGAATGGCTTAACATCGCTTGTTGTAGTTGCCTCTCTATTGAGAATATATTTTATCCATTTAATAAAAATATTAAAAATAAATAAATAAAATACTTGTAGATTTGATATTAATTTTAATCTATAGATTTTTTTAACCACTTCATTTTTAATTGGTTATTATTAGTTATTATATACTTAAGACTCAATGGAAAATTACCTTATAATTCAAATTCCATGAACTGCCCTATGCGGGATTTACACTGCTATATTCTAGAAATATCATGGGAATTTCAATCACCTGTCCAGGCTGTTGGCCCATCATCGGTGGAACAGCTGCTCTGAGGTTGATAGTGGCCCCCCTTGTGGTGAAAGTGGGGCTGGCCATCCTGTGAGGAAAAGAGGGTCTGGTGAAAACCACTCTGGCCTGGGGTGGGTAAGGGGGCATGGGGGGCGGAGTGGAGCCAGAGCCAACGTTTGCTGTAGGTGGGGTGGTCTGTTGCCCTTGCTGGCCAGTAGAGGAAGCGTTTGCCATGGCCATGGCTTGCTGAGTGACTTGATGCATAATGGCTTGCATGAATTCTGGAGGTAGACCAGGAATCTGAACAGTAGGGGGAGCACCTGCAACATGCAAACATATGTGTATCATATAAAACATGCTCATGTTGGTGCAGATCACTCAAAAAATTATTTTGTTAATAATTGTATAATTATTTTGTTTTAATACATGCATACATACATTTTGTTTTAACATTAACACCCAGATTGCAGCAGTGGCGTGTAACGCAGTCCCTCCTTCTAGCCAATTTGGCAGGTTGGATTATATGTAATATATCGATTTTTCAGTTGTAGTCTTTTAAAAAGGCATGTGAAATAATAAACTAAGTGCAATGTGGTGTTGTCAAAAATATAGATTTTTCGATACATATCGATACTAAAATATCTGAAACGCTTTCAATACTAATTTTCCAGAATAGATACACAATACCAGCTGCGCTTTCTCGGTCTCTCATGATCTCTCTAGGAGTTGACACACAAACCAGCCTCCCCTCACTCACTTGTTTCATTTGCTCCGGATGAATATTGTTGCTGTTACAGGGCTTGAATTTCATCCAAAGTGTAAGCACATAAAGTAGTTCTCAGAACTAAACTGAGGTCTTTTTTGCTGCTTATTGTGCTTAAACAGTCAAATACGCACAAAATAATGTCAAAATGGAGGTCCTGGCAGGGATGTTTTAAGTGAACGTAAACAGTTGAGAAAGGAAATGCGGAAACACTTTACAATATAGGTTCATTAGTTAACATGAACTAAAAATGAACAATACATCTACAGCATTTATTAATCTTAGGTAATATTAATTTCAACATTTACTAATAAATGATTAAAATCAAAGGTTGTATTTGTTAACATTAGTTAATGCACTGTGAACTAACATGACCAGCTGAATTTTTATTAACTAACATTACAAAAGATAAATAAATGCGGTAAAAAATGTATTGCTCATTGTTAGTTGATGTTAGTTAATACCTTACCTTATTGTAAAGTGTTACCAGAAATGCACGTGTAACAGTATAATGGATTTGTGCATCGGGTCTTAAAGTGACAGCAGCCTAATATACCTGCTGCCAAATTATAAGATAATATAAAAAATATCTATATAGCAGTTTTTTCTTTTTAACTTTGGAAAACCACTAGCCACAGTGGCCAGTGAGAAGAAAAGTTAATGTCAAGCCCTGCATACAAACACAGACACACATAAATACATAGACACACAAACTGAAACATACATATTAGGGCTCTGCGATTAATGGAAATCGTAATAAAATCGTGCAAGCTTTCTGAACCGCAGAAAGCAAGATTTTTCACCAGCTGTGAATATATATATATATATATATATATATATAAAAAAAAAAGAGTTACAAAAGGCATAAAGAAATGATGTCAAGTATCATTTATGCAAAGATATGGTGCCCGCAATGATAAAACAAAGACAGCTACCAAAAAAATGTGTACAGATAACTGTGTGTGTTAAATATTTCAAAATCATAATATTGATCAAATCAAATCATTATAGGTGTTTTATTGTCCATATCGACTGCCCTCATATATAAACCATTCAAAAGTTTGGGGTCAGTAAGGTTTTTTGTTGTTTGCTTTACTTTGCTTTTTTCTCTTCTTTTTTTTTTTTTAAAGAAATGAATCCTTTTATTCAGCAAGGATGCACTAAAATAAATTGATCCAAGTAACAGAAAAAAAAAACCTTTTGTTATATTCAATGAAGAATCAAAAAACTATTCATAGATAAAGTGTCTCTCAGAGGATGAATTCAGATTATCTAAGGACTAACCAGGCTGTCCAGTGCCAGCAGCGTTTGGTTGTCCATTAGCCTGTGGGTTGTTTCCAGAGTCTGAAAAATATTAAACAACTCAAATTAAACTCATTTAATTCATTCAATTACACTCCTCCATCCAACACACACACATATGAAACCCACCATCAATGTTCATCTGCATCATCGCTACAGGCTCCATGGTTTGGTGACTGATCCGGATGACTCTGGGTCCTGGCTGTCCACCCTGCTGATTGGCTGGACCAGGCTGACTGGTTGGTCCCTGGCCTTGCTGATCTGATTGGCCAGTTGACTGAGGTTGACCATCAGCTGCTGGTCTGCCATTGGCTGACATGGTCACAGTTGTTCCAAGATTCAGCTGCAGGCAATGTTAATTTAAAAGTTAACTAACTTGTTTTAACTAGGTCTACTTCAACAAATTACGATTATAGACCCTGTGGTCTCAGTACTTCCTGAAACTTTGGAAAATGTACGTCTTCCAAAAACACCTCAGTACTCATTTATGAAGTGCTCTACAAAACTTTCACTTTCAGTGTTATGCACGTTTCCCACTGCACGAGTCTCACCGAACACATCTTTACCTGCATGGGGAGGTGATGCACGCCTGCTGGAGTCAGAACAGAGGAGGTGTAGTGGGACATGGGGCGGATAACATGCAGGTGTCGAGGAGGGTTGCTTAGGAGGTTACACCGCAAGTCACTCAGGGCGACCAGGGCGTTTCCCAGGAGACGGAGGGCCTCCCCCACTAGGTTGAGAATGCGTTGGTCCTCGTCCCTCTCTTGGATCTGTTTTGCAAAAAATATAAATATTTAGCTCTTTTACCCATTCAAAGAGATCATGCTTAACGCCCAATTAATCAACATAATATCAAATTAACAAAACAAACTATTTAATTACATTCCTTTAAGATCTATAAAAAGACCAACACAATAATGTATCACATGTTGATTTAGTTAAAATTTTGCTTATTTAGATGATTTCCACTATACACTATACCATACAAAAAGTGTTTTTTTCAGTAACACTTTATTTTACAGTGTCCTTGTTATACGTTACAAGTAGTTACTATGGTAAAAACTATAAGTTATGCGTAATTACACGCAACTAACCCTAACAGTAAGTATATGTAGTCAATTACGGTAATATAACTCACTATTACACTGTAACAAGGACACCTTAAAATAATGTGTAACCTAACCAAAGTCTCTTATGCTCACCAAGGCTGCTTTTATGTGATTGAAAATACAGGGAAAAACATCACTAATATTGTGAAATATAATAACAATCGTATATAATAAATATATTAAAATAATACATTTGAAAATTATGAAATTGATTCCTGATATCAAAGGAATTATTATATCAATATGGAATTACTCCAGTCCTCAGTATCACAAGATCCTTCAGAAATCATTCTGATATGCTGATTTGAAATGTATGATTTGTACTGATATTTTTTTATCCAGGATTATGACACCTAATATAATAAAATGTGCCAAAAATATCGCTTTCAAAGTGTGCACTTATTTAGACCTCTCCATTAATTGAACTGTAGAAACCTATATTAATGCACAAATAAAATACAAATACTGATACAAGATCTAAGCTAATATCACAGGAGTGAAATAATCACTAAATATTGATATATGACTTCAAGTACATTTTTACAGCTCATTTTTGATGTTTTTGTCCACTGAAATTGTAAAAAAAAAAAAAAAAAGGAAGATTTTTTATGTTCTGTTGGCTGAATAACTGATCTTCAATTCAGTTAACATGTTCAGTAAACATGGTGTCTGGCTAAGGTTATCAGAGAGGACAGCATTTATGAGGAGTGGGCTTCTTACGTTGTTGTTGTAGTCTGCAGTTGTGGCCGCCTCTAGAATGAGGTGAGCTCTCTGAATGAAGGGCTGAAGTCTCTCCTCCACTCTCCTCAGCTCTGTTAACATCTCCACCATCTCGGCTGGGCTTGGGTGGCTGATGGGAAGACCGTATCATCATAAATCAATGGCTCTAAATGCAATATGCTTTGGTTTAAAACATTGACCGTCAGGGCATCACTAATGGATTTAATTAGCTTGTGATACCGAAGGAAAACACACAGGCTCACACAAGCTGCTACTCTGTTTATATATCACTGTGTAAGTGCAGTAGAGTATATTGATAAGTGTTTAGTGAATAAATCAAACAAAAGCAGACTCTGCTTAGTCAACTAAACAAGGCGGCTTATACTAAACATAACCTTTAGTTTTACACTCAAAAAGCAAGTCACAAGAGGTAAGAATGGTGGTTTGTTTGACTTTTAAAACTGGTTAGTAGGATACAGAAGTAACAAAAGTAGTGGGAGCATCGCTTTACAGTGGTTTAACAAAGGCATATTTATGTAGATAAACTCCCACAGTTGGTTTTAATCATCTGCGTTGATTAATTGCGCATGAAACTGAGAAAATGACTCATCTGTGTGGTGTTATTGTATTGTATTATATGAACTGAATAGTTTTTTGATAAAACAAGACTGATCACATGCCTTAGTGTCAACGTCTCAACTGAACAATAAAACAATTGTTAATATTTTACCTAGGGAGAAAATGGTGACATATTAGGGAACCAGGTAATAAATAAAAATTTATATATGATGATAAAAAATAAAAGGGACTTTTACAGCCTAATTGGGGAAAAACTTATTTAAGGGTATTTCATAGTCATTTAATGGTAAGCTACAGTTTACATGTAATCATTTAACAAAGGCTTTTATCCAAAGTGACTTGCGGAGAACAGAAGCAGTTAAACCAACAAAAGGCCATCAATATGCAAGTGCTGTGACAAGTTCCAGTTAAGGCCCGTTGACAGCAAGAACGATAACTAGAAAGATAACTACAACGATAACTATATTAGCGTCCAAAGAAACATCAAAAGAAAAAGAGGAGTTGGGAGAATCCGTCACTCTGATTAGAGAGTTGTCGTCTTCTGAAGACAAATTTTATTCATACTTCTGTATGAATCAATATCAGCTTAAAGACATCCTGGACATTGTGAAAGAGGACATCGGCAAGAGCCAAACATTCTTGAAATTTCAGAAATTCAATCAGGGACAGTATGGCAGTCTTAAGCTTATATATACAGGGTTTCTGCAGGGATCTTCAATTTAAATTTAATGCTTTTTTAATGCCTTTTTAATGTCATTTTTTTTTATTTTTAATGCCATACACGACCCATGACTAACCATGGATATTTTATATATATATATATATATATATAAAATATCCATGGTTAATATATATAATATATATTATATATTAGTGCTGTCAATCGATTAAAAAAAAATTATTCGATTAGTCATACATTTTTCCCGCCGCAGCAGACACAAACACGGATCTAACACGCGCCTCATTCTCTCACCTCATTCTCTCACAACTCTTTGCGTTCATTAAAGACTTTATTTCACTAATTTAAGAATGCTCTTATGTTATGAGGATTCTCGACAAAACAGACATTTTGGCATAATCGGTTCAAGCGTGAAAGAGAACCGTTTTCTGGCGCGCAGTCTGTGCGCAGGATACTGACGCGCGTCTTTCTCCCTGTGTGTGTCAGGACATTCACAGACAGCGCGTTTAAAAGCATTTACATGAATAAGAGCGGGATCATATAATGTAATGCTACCCAAAGGATGACAAAAATTAACGAATGCTGCACGTAGTTAATTGCTGTCTGCCCTTTTCCGTCGATTTGTGGCTGTCAAGACCGCATATGAGATTTTACGGCGTTGATTCCCATTGTAACTACCCAACTTAAATACCTTTTTACAAACGCTGCAAAATCCTTCTTTATTTTGACCACCAACGGGCTGCATCCATGTCCTAAATTGTTTGTCTTCCTTGCACTTTCCCATTTTTTGGTCTAGTTTTATTCCTGTTGTTCCTGCTGTTCAAAATGCCCGCGTCATCTCAGCATCACAGCAAATTTTGCTCCGGCCGGAGTCAATCACCAAACTGGTTCCGCATGTTTTTAATCACACTAACATAACTTACATATTTTGCGACAGCAAATAAAATTGATTAATTATGAAGGCTATATTCAAATAAATTGATAATATAAAAATTTCTTCAAAACGATTTTAATGCCTGTAGGATTACAATTTAATGCCATTTAAGGCCTTAATTATCGCAAAATTAATTTAATGACTTTTAATGCGCCGGAAACCCTGATATACTCACTGACTCATTAAGAAATAATACTGTATCTAATTAACGTTTCCTAAATGTCATATACAAAAATTTTTAAATAAGACATTAAATGGACATGTACAGTAATGCTATTTACACATAATATTTTAAGGATGATGATAATAATAATAATAAAAATAATAGTAATAGCCTAATATTAAAAGCAGTAGTATGAAGCAATACAAGTATTGAAATCGCTGGTGTTTCAGATGTCACAAACTACCTTTCTAACCAATCACGTCAACGCGTTATCGTCAACGAGTGGATCTCTGAGCTAGTGTGAGTGAGTGGAGGCGGGGCTAATTTACATATTCATAGCACTGCATATATTAAATGAGGCAAGGATGTAGTGTTACATTCAAGCTATTTTAAAAGCCAAAAGCCAATGAGTTTTAGGGGATAAAATTATTGACTACAGGGGGACTTTTAACTGTTTTCAACATTGATAATAATAAGAAATGTTTTTTAAGCAGCAAATCGGTATATTAGAATGATTTCTGAAGGAGCATGTGACTCAGCTTTGCATCACAGGAATAAATAACATTTTTTTTTTAATTTAAAAATAGAAAACATTTTTAAACTGTAATAATATTTCATAATATTACTATTTTACTGTATTTCTGATCAAATAAATGGTGAGCATAAGAGACTTCATTCAAAAATATTTAAAAAAAAATCGTACGGACCATACACTTTTCAATGGTAGGCTACATATAATTATCATATAAATAGAACTATTTACAGCTAAGCAAGTTGTTAGTTTCCTAATTCAGTGAGGTAAATCAAAGAGACAAACCCACATTTCTTAACCTGATGTCAAATGTCAACAATGTCTAGGTAGACTGAAGTCATGCCTACTCGTTCACTACTGAAACTTTGTCTCCCGGATTAAAGAACTTCCTCTGTTTTCTCATGTTGTAGGCGGTTGATTTTAAAGTGTCTGTACATTTCCTACAAATTTCATTATTAGGCCAAACCAAAAGGTAAAATGAGACAAAAGCAACATTGTTGTCAGGTGTTTAAGAAACTGAAAGGCGGAAACTCATATTTCTTTTTCCCCCCAAATTTGTTAGTCATTCCTCAGTAAGACACAAAATCAATCTTTCATGTGGCAATTCACTGGTAATTTAAATGGGGAAATTTTCGCAAATACTCATAGTTTGAGGAAAAGATGTTTTGAGATAAAAAATAGAGCTGTACACTTAATTCTAATTTAGTTTTCTTATTTATTATAATAGGGGTGACAAGTTCATTTGTATCACATGCATTATATTTACCATGCCGTAACTATTCCAAAAAAGCACTTTAGAAATCACCAGATTTCTTCCCACAATATTAAAGCCATGACAGGGTAGGTGGAAGTTTGAGCAACTATAAACCTTAACCACATGATTTAGAGTAAACTAATACTCAACCATCCAAGTGGACATTCTCAGACTTATTAAAATCACACCCCTAAAATGCCCCAATCTGTTAAAATAACATCAAGTTTGAATAACCGATGACTAAAACAATGAGAAAGAGACATCATGACGGATATATACAAGATGGTTAGTCCTTATTTTAACTTCTTGATTTAAATTGACTTCACAATTTAATTAAAACCATGGTTCAATACGAACAAAAAAGCAAAACAAAAAAACAAATAGTTCATTGCTTCATCCAAAAATGAAAATTGTGCTCATACATTCCAAACTTGTGCAATTTACAAACACATTCAGCTCTTTTACACACAACAACAGTGATCAAGCTTGAAAAATTACAATAACAACAAAAAACACCATTAAGGCATTATAAAAAAACATTTAATTTAATTTTAACAATACAATTTTATTATATTAAGCAAAATAATTCGATTATGATTATGAATAAACAGGTCCTACCTGAGACCTGCTGGAGGGGCTGGAGCTCCCTCAGTCTGGGTGGAGGAGGAGGAGGATGGTGGGGTACTGGACGGAGGAGGAGAAGTATCCATGGGCTGTGCAGAAGGAGATGGAGTGGAAGCGGAGGAGGTGGGTGGAGGTGCAGAGTCCTCCTGGGAAGAGGAGGCATCCGTGGGCTGCCCCTATTAACACAGACAGAGATTAAGGAATAATTAAAGAATCAATAAGAAATGTGCATGCACATTTATTCATCCTGATACCAGGGTGTGCACTTAGCCAAGCAAGATAATTCTCAACGAAATCGCTTACCTCCAGTCTTTGGATCACAGCATTGGTGTCTCTCAGCAAGTTCTCAGCCAATAGCAGCCGCAGTCTGGGCTCACTTTGCAATGACTGGTCCAAATCTATCTGAACGTTCACAGAGCCATTGGTCTGGAAGAAAGAAAAAGTATAAATATATGTACTGAATAAAAAATAATCATTTTTGCATAAGAAAATCTGTTTAAATTGCTACATTTGTCTTTGAGGAAAACATTTCTTGTTCTCAAAGACAAATTTAATTTGTATATATATATAGGAATTTTTTTTATTTTTTATAATGAGATTTATGACAAGCATAACAGCATATTTTACTCCCAAAATCTCATTATAAAAAAACAAAAAAATATTCCTCTCTAAAGATATTTTAAGTAAACATGATAATCCGTAAGTTTTTATCCAAATGAGCACGCTTTTGGACAAAAAGCCTCAAGGGATGTAAATATAACAAAACACAGAAAGGCATCAGCAGTTAACAGGTTAATGCAACATTTCCCGTTTCAGCAAATTAACTGCAACATATTCTCTGTATAGAGGTGAAATTCACATGAAGATGGAAGCGGGGGTGGGTGAAAAGGTTACTGGTTTTGCCCCCTATTGCACTCACTGTTGATCAGCAAGTCATTTTCTCAAAATCAACAAGCAACAAATTTGCATAATGCCAGTCCATGGTCTTAATTGGCTGCCCGCGAACAACTCTGACCCTCCCTCAAACACAGTACTCACTTACCCCTTTTCCACCAAAAAAGAACTGGTTCGGAACTGGTGCTGGTTCAAAGTTGGTTCAACTTGCGAACCTTCTCAGAACCTGTTTGTTTTTCCACTGACTAGAGAGCCCAGCGAACAACGTCGTTACGTCACTGTGTACGTTGCAATAGGCTACGTCTTAGCTTTCCTAGAAACGCTTGCGCCAAATTCAGGCATAACAATTACAATGGCGGACTACATCGTCTTTCTGCAAATGTTTCTCCTGGCTTTGCGATCCTATATTGGGGTCAGAAGAAGACATTTAGAACACATTTGTGCTGCTCGTCTGGATTACTATAGACAGAGGTTACGTTCGAGAAGAAGTTCGACAATAAGCCCGCCCCCAGCCCCCGACGTAAGCATGACGTGGTAAAAGAACGGTTCTAGTCCTGCAAAGAGTTGGTGCCGCTTTGGAACCAATTTTCCTGCCCCAGAACCGGTTCTTTGGCTGTCGAAACACAAAGAACTGGTTCGCGAGTAGGCACCGGCTCCGAACCGGCACCAGCACTGCCTTGGTGGAAAAGGGGTATCAGAGGCCTAGAAGAGTTTGGTTCGTGTTGTTTTAAGCATTGTGAATCCACTTTGCATGCACTTCAAAAGGATAAGGACTCGCACTGGAACTGATACGGAAAAACCAACGCCATCCTGATCGTATCACTGTGTATACAAGCACTGAGAAAGCCTCCAGAGATAACATCCAATTTGGGAGTAGCTGTTTTGTTTCCAACACGCACTGTAAGACGTAGACCAATCACAATAGACTGGGCTGTCTGACCGATCAGAGCAGAGTAGGCTCTTGGAAAGGAAGGGTTTAGAGAGACTGAATCTACGATCTAACCGTTTTCAAATTCTTTGGCCCTCTTATTAAGATGCTTTCTGGTCGAACGGATCACAAGTTCATGAGGGAGACATATTCCTGTTTACACCTGGTGTTTTAATCCATCTCCATTGTCCACTTTCAACCACGTCTGCCCTGATTTCTTCGAGGGAAGCGGTCTATAAATTGATGGGCTTTTTCAGATCTTTCAGACCTAATGGACAAAACAGGCTCACGCAATTTACATGTGAACGTGATCGGAGACAACGGTAAAACATATGGAGAGCAGCAGTTTTCCCAGCAGAGAGTTTCTGCTCTGACATCCGCAAGACCAGGGCGAACGCGGTGTGTGAGTTAGAAATCAGGAATGGTGAGAGAACATTGTGCTTGGTACATTTTTCATCTTCACTTGGGTCTTCAGCCGTCAAAGTTTAAATCCTGTCTGGCTAGCGTGCTTCCCATAATGTTTATGCATAATTAGGTCAGGAGGTGGAGAGTAGGTGGTATTTCGTGGTTGTTTGAGGGCATTCGACCACATGAGCATCTACACTTTGAAAGCAGTCGGGCTGAATGCATTTTCAACTAGCAGAGGTTGAAAAGTGGACAAGCTCAAAACGCTTTAGACCCCGTTTACACCTGTATTTAGAGTCGTCGACTTGGGATTGGATTGACGAAAACATCTCTTAATGCCAGGTGTGAACAGGGCTTTTGAGAAATGGTGTGATATGCAATGTATATTATGAGAAAATTAAAGTGTTTTTTGACCTTGGATGCATGTAAACCTGTAGTAGGAGACCTCCAAAACAAAATGAGGAACCTTTAAAATAGCCTAATACAGGCACTTTAAAATGTAATTTATTTCTATGATGGCAAAGCAGTAATTTTCAGCATCATTACTCCAGTCTTCAGTGTCATATGATCCTGAAGAAATCATTCTAATATGATAATTTGGTGCCCAAGAAACATTTCTTATTATCAATGCTAAAAACAGTTGTTTTGCTTAATATTTTTGTGAAAACAGTGAAAAAAGATTTTCTTTTCTTTGATGAACAGAAAGCTGAAAAGAACTGCATTTATTTCAAACAGAACTCTTCTGTAAAATATTTTACACGCCTTGAGATAAATAAAATGATAAATGTATTTGAAAGAAAAAATCTTTAGTTCACAATGGTACTCACCCCAGTGCTGGTATTGACTCGTGGATTCCTTGTAGTGTCTCCCAGGCCTGTCATCATCTGCTGAATCGACATCTGAGGAAAAGAGAAGACATTAATTAAAAAGTACAAATATATACAGTACTGTGCAAAAGTCTTAGGCATGTTAATATGCCTCTACCTGAATCTGCTGAGGGTCCATAATGTTAACCGGAACATTAAAAGTACCCAGCATAACGTAGCTGTTAGCATTGCGGTCATGCGTAGGCCCAAGAGGGGTCCCTTGGGAGCTACTGGTTGAATTCGGGTTCTGATTTCCTCCCTGTGTCACCCCAGAAGACCCTGGTACGCCACCCGAGCCGGAGCCCTGTTGGGTGGTCTGCGGTGGGGCGCGCTCTACGAGGTGAATGACCTTTCCGTCCACATCTAGACAGAGATGGATGAACAGAAACAGCACAGAAAAAGTCACAAGGCTGCAATGGGGATATTATTCATTTGTACGAGTTACTGTTTTTATGCAAATCAACTCACTGTACTCTGTTAGGGTTTTCTCATCTTGAAGTACTCTGCCCTGGTAAATGAGTCTTTGTTTGTCAACCGGAATTCCAACGGAGGGTGCTATGTGCTCCTTGAACTCTTTCACGGTCATCTACGTAGTGAAACGAGAAGCTGTCATTTTTGAAAAGACAATAGGCAATGGACTACTGTCTTAGTCTGCGGTCACATAACTCGTTCTTCACCTTACATTGTGGTGGACAGCATAATGTTCAGTCACCAGCATAAAGGACACGTGACAATGTGCATAATAAAAAAAATCCAGCTCACCTGTGCCTGAACTGTGTAACTCCTGCTCAGGGAGTCCAGGGTTTTCACAGTCACTTCTATGTTACTGCTTGCTTGTTCTTCCATTCTGTCTGCATTATGCAAGAAAGTAAAAAATTGTTTTTACAAAAAATACCTGATTCCACTGAATACATACAATTCTATAATAAACTAACGTTACACGGTATCACTGTCACAAGGAAAGCCGTGTTATGTTCATAAAGGCCACAACTGATACACATCTGTCAAACACACCCCAGCCTTCCAGAAATGTCTTGCTTTAACAAGAAGCTTATTCTTAGAAACATATGTTTTTAAGACCGTAAAAAGCTATTAAACTATAAACTGAAAAGATTATTTTTAAAGTCCAAAACACCTGCTAGCGTTACTAACAACCTGCTAACAGTCATTTGGTGCTAAATAACCATCAAACAAGTCTTCAGACAGCATTTTTAACATAGCATTTATCCATTTATTAAAAATACATAGCTTATTCACCTATTTCGACTGGCTGTCAGTGATAAACTAAACAACAATTAGTAATAATCAGACAAATTAAAGTGCGCTTTGAGCTGCTCGAACATGTTAGCTCGCCAATGTTTTTCCTACCTCGAGACGCGGTTATTCCTGATGGAAATTCGTTGTTTTGCATATAGGTTAAGCTTTATTGGTTTACTAACAGTGTGGTTGTATTTTGTGCTTGCTGGTATAAAACCCGCCAAGTTAAAACATTATTGATGTAGCGAAGCTAACAGCCTCGCGCTACCATGCTAACCGGTGTCGCGCGACAAGCTCGAGGAAGTATCGATGACGTCACGGCGGCCACATCAACTTCTACTCTAAAGGACTAGAGGAGAGAGAACAACCCTCACTTCTAATGCACATTTAACAAAATCGCTAAGGTAAGAAACTGAAATGTCACTATTATCAAACTAAACGTTGATGTAGCCTACATTTTCATAAAATCAATGCCCTATGCCACCATGAGATTTAGACAAGAGACACAAAACTCTTAATGGATTTCACATTTCTTATTTGTTCAGTTTGCATTTGGTTGTGCATAAATAATCTTTTTGATTTGAATTAACATCCATAGACAATGCACAAATATATGCAGTAAATGTGTATTTGTGTGCCATTCAATGATGTGCATTTCAACGGTGCATTTCTCCTTCAGTAGTGGTCTGTCTTTCTGTGGAACAGTCAAAGACCACAATTTCCAATTATGTTATGCATTTCTTTTCTGGTTGGAAAGAGACAGTCATTCGATATTTCTTTGCTTTCAACAGTCATCAGTTTTCTTACACTACAACAATGTGCTTGAAGGAAATGTGTGATCATATGGTGGATAGCACTGTAATGTCAACACTTAGATCCATACAGATTACAGAGCAAATACAACAAATATTTGAAATATTCTGAAGTGTTTAATGATTATTTAATGAAAATGAACAAACCACCATTGATAGTTTAGATTACACAGGTCGAATTTTAATTAAATAGCTGTTTAATTGACATAGAAATTAAAAGTCAGGTTAATTTCCACTAAATATTTAGAAGCTCCATTTCTGTAGTTCTGATCAAAAACACTGCCTGGTCATGCAATGCAAAGAGAAAAACAGTGATGCAGCATATTAATAAATACATTGAGGGGGCAATGGAAAATGGAAAAAAGGTGAGCCAAATTGGGAGCGAGAGAAGGGGAAGTGCCCCTGTGGAACAGTGCAGAGGCGTCAACTGATGAAAAGACTCGTTCAAGCATGATAGATATATATATCAATGTAGGCTATGGCATATGCAGGGGGGGAAAAACTGATGGTGCACAGTGTTGTTAACGCTGGCACTGGCATCTGAGCGCTTGTGATAATTTCTCAATGTAAGAAATGTTGAAAATGTTTAGCTGTACTTCATATTCCATAGATTCCATAGATTATAGCATGCCCCCATTACTTCAGGAAAATACATAATTATAATTGAACACCCTTACACTTTTATTTAGATGTGATCTTATCATTCTCCTTCTCTCAAAGCACAAGAAATCATTGCAGCATCTGATGTAAAGAAAGCTTCAAATTGTTTGAATTGTATATCGAATAAAAATGTGCATAGCTCTCTGGGGGTAAAAAACTGAAATTCAGCTGGATCGTCCACATTTTACTGCAATTCCCAATTCCAACAACGTGATGAGCAACATTTCTGCAAAATATTTTCATGTCAGTGTCTGTCTTTATAAATCTTGATTTCTTCATGTGTAACAACAGGATGAAATTCATGGAATTAGAATTAAATCTGATCATATGTATGTTTTATAAATGAGACCCCTGGACTGTCTGCTTGCACTGTTTCAGTTTAAGTTTGCTGCAATGCAAGAAATATATATGTTTATTCAAATATATTACCCTATTTAATATGAGTGTAAATCTCTATTTACTGGAAAAAAAACTGTGGGTTTAAGATGCCGAGGTGATGTACGTTTTTTTTTTTTTTTTTTTACCAACATCAGTGAGGTGACAGTTATGAAGCAAGTTCTCACTCCCACAGGTTACCAGCAGCTGCAGAAATCTCCACTGTCCAGGGCTGCGTTTTTCAAAAGCATTGTGGGCTAAGTTGATCGCAGAGACCAATGGTGGCAAGTAGATCTGTGATTATCTGTGTTCAGCCCACATCTACATCAAGTGTGACAAATGAGAATTCACAAGTAAGGCTTTTTCTTGTTGCACATGACATGTCTTTTCATGAGACTGACTGCTTTAAAAATTGAACTGATATTTAATATAATATACATCTAATTATATATTCATTCATTTATTAATTATGTATTCATATTTACTACAGCAGTATACAAACACTTGTGTTTGGTCCCCTTTTGTCATAGTTATGTTATGTTTCATTGTGTTTCCCCTGACTTAGTTTTCCTGTGTGTTTGATTTAGTTATTATAGTCACCTGTTGCCCATCAGTTAGCTCATTAGTTCCTTTTGTTAGCTCCATGTATTTATACCCTGTGTTCTCTGTCCATTCTTGTTCATGTTATGTTGTGTGTAGTTTGAATATCTTTCTATTCTCCTGAGTGTTGTCATTAAAGGACTGTTATTTTGAATCTCCTTCATCTTCGTGATATTTACACACACAAACCATGACAGAAGAATGGACCAATACAGTTTAATTTTTGCTGTGTTTTTTCCCTTTTTGATTTTAATTTTTTTCCCTTTGGACCTACCCGCGTCCAGCTTCTCTGCCTCAAGCAGGGAGACCGTCTGCTGGAAGAACACACGTGGGACTTCCTCCATCTTGCATGCTAGATGCACTACAAGGACCGCTCACTCTTTTCATTTTACTACCCCGGCCTGAGCAAGCGGTCCAAGGCACGCATTCCAGCGGATGGTCCCTGGGAAAACTTTGCCGCATTCGTGGAGTGGGTGCTGGTGAGCAACGACTCACCGTTCACCATCGGCCCGGCTGAGGACCACACCAGCCCCACTCCACATCTAGAGATCAGACATCCACCACCATGATGGAGATTGTACAAGAGCCCACAGCAGACCGTGGACTTCAGCTTGCCGCAACTGACGAGCCCAAACTTGAACACCCGAAGGAGTCGTCGGCCCGGAGCCTGAACCAGAAGGTGTGTCTGACCAGACACCCGCTACATTGTGTGCTACTGAGTCTTAGTGTTAGTTAGTGGAGTTCAATGGCTGGGAGGAAAGCCCCACCCGCAAGTTTGCTATGCTTGCTGGAACATTTTTCGGACTGTTAGAGGTGTTTGTGGATATTCCTTTGTTTCTCCAGACCCAGCTGGTTCCATCCAGCCCTGAACTTCCTGTTTTCCCGCTGGTTCTGCCCAGCCCTGAATCTCCAGTAATCCCTTCCAGCCTCCCTCTCCTGCCTCCTCTAACAGCCCCTTCAGTCCCTCTTCATCTCCTGCACTGAACTGTGTGGCTCTGCTTCAGTCCTTCAGGCCTTCAGCCCATCAGTTCTGTCTAGTCCAGAGGATCCCCTGGCTCAGTCTCCAGCCTTTGAACCCAACACTCCACCGCTCAAACACTCTGCCTTGGCTCCTTCCTCGGCTCCACCGGAAACCCTCAACCTTACGACCCCGCCCGCAAGTTTGCAGCTCCGGCTCCTGGCTTCGTCCTCCGTCTCAGTGCCAGCATTATTGCGTGGGCTCTTCGGCTCCATCTGGGTCTCCATCTCCAGTGGCGTCTCCGTTGGCCATCTCCAAGGTGGTGCCTGTCAAGTCTTCCCTCCCCCTTGGACTTGTGTTTTGTTTCACCTCTCTCCAGTCCCTTGTCCTCCTCCAGAGCCCCCTCCCTCCTCTGAACTCTTTACAGCACAAGGTCGTGCCTTCCAGGAGGAGGAGCTTCTTTCATAGTTATGTTTCAATGAGTTTCCCCTGTGACCTAGGGGCTGTTTACACAACACCGTTTTCAACTAAAAAGTAAAATATTTTATGCATTTTGGCCGTTTGTTTACACGACAGCGTTTGGGTGTCTGAAAATGCAAACTTTTGAAAACGGGTTTCAAAGTGCAAGTTTTTGAAACCGGTCTCTGTGTAAACGACAAAAATGCAAATCTCTGAAAACAATGACGTCATGCACATGCATATTACATGTTCAATCTATAGTGTTTCATCGCCATCTAATGGCCTGGCAGCAGAATATAGTGTTTTTAGTAGTTTTCGCTGATCCGTGTGAATGGGGATGGTTTTGACAATCGTGTTGTCTGTACACGGGAAACTCAAAGGGAAAGACTTTATGCATATCATTGTTGTGTAAACGTACTCCTAGTTTTCCCATGTGTTTGATTTAGTTATTAGTCACCTGTTGCCCATCAATTAGCTCAGTTCCTTTTGTTAGCTCCATGTATTTATACCCGGTGTTCTCCATTCTTTGTCCAATGTTGTCATTAAAGGACTGTTATTTTGAATCCCCTTTGTCTTTGTGCTGTTTACACATGCAAACCTTGACACCTTTTTAAACCTTCTATTGACTCTAATTAACGTTACACCTACATATCAACTAGCTCTCATTAGAGTATTAGCAGACTGTCTGCTTAATATCGGCAAACTCTTTATTGTGATGGTCCCCCAACAAACAATATACTAACTTAAATATAAGTATCTTTGCAACTACATGTCAACTTATTCCACTAACCCTATACCCCTAACAGTCTACTAATACTCAATTTGTACTCTAATATGAGATGACAAAGGTTAAACTGTGCTTCTAGTAAAAAAAATGTCTAAAGTGGCCCATCAAAATAAGGTGTAACCCATGTTGAAATGGCCTCAACAGAAACCAACAATGGAAAGAAGTCAGCTTGAGAGGAAGATGGATGCTGGAAAAGTTGGAAATTGTGACAAGGTGCTGTTTATTTCATAAAACATATAACCTAAACATGTAAATTAGTTAGTCATAGGTGCCTTTGAATCTGAATATCGATACGATGAAAGTGCAGTGAGCAGTAAGCAAATTATTCCAGTTTTCATTTCAGTTGTTCCCACACATTTGAAACAATTTCCATGACCTTTCCAGCTATTTCTGATTACTGGGTAAGAATTTTGTGAAATAATTTCAATACTGATTTGCTTATAAATCAGTCAGACCAATTTGTGAGTTGATTTGAATGATTTATTAAAGATAAGTGACTCAAAACAGTGGTTTACTCACAAATCAGTTTTGACTAAGGCTTTCAGGAGAGTTTTACAGTACACAAGCTCCAAAACCACAAAAATTTAAATATATAGACTTTTTCCATGACCTTTGCTGCGATTTTGTTAGAACACCTGTCCCAGGAAAGACTTTTCCAGGCTTGGGACATTGTAAAATTCCTTGATATTTATAGGTTTTGACCTGTTATATAAATCTAAGATGGCAGACTTAGAAAGAGAAATGTTGATTATACACATACATTTCATTCAATACTGTAAATTGTCAATAAAATATTTTATTTCAATTAAAATAAATTATTTTACCCATACTTTTGTGTTTTGTTATAGCTTAGAAACATGACTATAGTCAAACTGTATTGTAATTAATTGTGAGATCACAGAACAGTAATTTGCCGTCTGTGGAAATGATTGCTATGTGGAAAGCAACAAATCAGTCACCTCAGGGGTTCCTTTTCAGCACCTTCTTAAAATTTTGTCCCGGATTTGCAGTCTGGATGATTTTTTTAAAGTCAAAGCCTATCTTCAGATTTTTGGCAATCCAAGTTGAATGCTTTCGCAGAAAATTGCATGTATGTAATGGGGCATATATAGGCAACAGCAGTCAACTGGACAGTTTACTTTCATATCCACAGTTTTATCTTGTTTGGCTCTATAGATGATCTGTTTGTACCAGCTGCAAAATACAACGGTTGGGAAAGCACAGGGCATTTCATAATCATTGTGGCTAACCTCAAAAATAATGTCACCAAACCAGTATCTCAAATGGAATACTGAAGAGAATGTGCCTCATATTCTCCCAAAATCTGATCTTAATCTCTCCTCCTTTCTCTCTCTCTTTCGATTCCTTCACCTGTTCTAAACACACACAACTAAATGTGTCTTTTCCCCCTCCCCTACAAATGAAAACAGAGAGACTCTCACAAAACAAGCTAAGAAGACTGACCTGAAAAAGTACCAAGGGCACGTATGAGAGTTTCCCACTGAAGAGTATCCGCCTACAAACTGTTATTGACCTTCTATTTATATCTCTGCATCTGATCTTATCTCCAGCAAAGATCGCGCTTAAGTTTCCCTCATTAAGATATGAGTCCCCACCTTCATTAATTAGAAAAGGAATGGTTGGTTACACTTTCAGAATTTCTCTATCGTATCTGTACTAAATGCTGTGACACGTGTATATGTATAGTTGTGCTACAATTTCAGTAGCCTACAGTAATTGGAATAGTTGTCCATATAATCTATTCTACAACAAGAATACCTTGTATTTTTTAAATAGCCTACATTATAGTACCATAATGAATATGGTAATTGATATTCAAGAACCAAGTCATTTAAAAAAAGTAGCCTACTAGTTGTTTTGACAAAACGAGACAGTGTTTTTTAGCTGGTTGTCTTTTACTAGTATTTAGTATTAGTTAGCATAGCTTTGATAATATCATATTAACACTTTTATTTTACACTATCACTTTTAAAACCTATAATAGGTTAAACAGGGCATTTCTAACAATACGCCTATTCTTCCGAATCCTACCCCAAGCGTCAGAACATCCTATCACACACTATTTTGCAGGCTAAAGGCTTGCTCACGCCAAGGACGATAAATATAACTAGCCTATATCGATAACTATACAGGAGGTTTTAAAAACATTCTAACCATTCAAGAATAACCACACCACAACTATAACGACAAAGCCCGTTCACATCAAGAACGATAACTGTAATGATAATTATTATCATTCACACAAAAGAACAATAACATTCTGATTCCGACAATATCGCTCCTCTGTGACGTTATCGTGTGGACTCCGCTATTCTCGTAGAATTTAGAGTGATTATTATAGTTATACTTAGCATTACAGTATCGTCCTTGATGTGAACCGGGGCGTGAGCCAACGTTCTGTCGTACAACCCAGAAGACATGAGGGTAATTACTAGTAATTACTGACAGAATTTACATTTTTGGGTGAACTAACCCTTTAATGGGAAGACTAATAAAAAAGTAAGTAAACAACTCAGCCACTTAGATATCACTGCTTTATGTCACATCAAAATCAAACTTGAAAACATGAAACATGATAACTGTGGTGGTTTTTAGTGAGCAATCAGCTTGGGGAAATTAAAGGTACATCTTCATGTCTGTGTCTGTCAACAGTGCTTGATTATCAGCTTGATGACCGCTGAAAATAAGTTGACTATTAAAAAGAAAAGCATTTGATACATAAAAAAGTGAGGACTTTGCCTGCTCATTTAAAAACACCACCACACACCACTGATGTAAAAGTCCCTCAATGGCGTGATCGATAATCGTTGGAATCACTTTCAGAACGATTTTTATCATTTTAATCAACAGTACATGTTTTGTTAACCTTTTACCATATGTATTGGAGTATCGCAATAATATCGTACCGTGAGTTCAGTATCGTGATATGTATATCGAATCGTTACATGAGGGAATCGTTTCACCCATAGTTACTACTGCATCAAATATGGCTCATCCTATTAGAGACATTGCTGTTTTTCTACATTAATTATTTTGATATTGTCTGAAGAATTCCTTCACAAATATTCTAGGAATGTGGTATGTTTATATGTTGATGTTACACCAGGGTTGTTCACTTCACGATTCACATTAGAGAGACAGTGACCGTACAAGTGTGTTTGTCTTTGTGTGGGCTGTTGTGTGGGAGTGTGTGGTATGCATGTCTTCATAGGAAAGTACAAGCATCTATATGGGGGATGTCCCAACACATCCAAGAGAAGAAAAGAAGAAATGCAGTGGATCTAGGTGAAAAAAACAACAACTTCTGTATAAACATGGTAGCCACACCCCCTCCCCCGGATGAAAAACCACAATCATGCATACACATCATAACCCCTAATATCGCCTCTTAGGCAAACCACCTTTTCCTCTTTTTCAGAAGTCTGGTAGAGCTGAAGAGAAAGTGTTTTAGGACTGATGTGTATTTGCCTAAACGGGCAGCCACATGTCAGTTATCATCATTTCATCTCTGTTGTGTTGCCGCTGAAATCTCTGCGCCTGTTACGACAAATGGGCAGAAATGAAAAAAGTTTATTTGATTTATTTTCACTGAAGCCGATGTATATGTCCAATCACTTTTAGCAACTTCATACTTAATTTCTGTCTAGTTGTGAGGCTTTGACCATCCACCTTCTCTTATGTTTCCAACCACAGCCGCTACCGAAAGAAACAGAGGAAGAGAGAGAGTGTGAGAGAGAGAGAGAGAGAGAGAGAGGGGGAGAGAGAGAGAGAGAGAGAGAGAGAGAGAGAGAGAGAGAGAGAGAGAGAGAGAGAGAGAGAAGGTCCAGGGCTTAAACATGAGAGCATAAAAAAAAGGGGAAACCCTGTGGGAGAGACCATGTCTAGATGCAATGCTCATTCAATCTCACAGCCACATTTCACACTACAGCACACACTAAGGTGAGTGAAGCAATCTCTCTCATAATCTCATGCATTGGTATTGGAATGGTATTTCTTAGTGAATATTGCCATTTGAGTGTCATTCTTTATATTCCTTACAGCATATTTTAATTGAACAATTCATTTCCATTGGGGCTTTGAATTTAGCCATAGGTCAGTGACAAATCTACATAGTCTATCTTTATAGAGTTTAACAACACATTTAGGGCTATAACCACCAAAGGGGGATGCGTAAACCATATCATTCAGTTTAGAAGTTGATCAATATGCAATTTCCAATTACCAATTCTTAAAATGTTACTTTTTATCCTCCTAAGCCTAAATATTTGGTTATATTCTTGAACACATTGGCCATCTACAGGCTTCAAGGAGTCTCCTTTTAAAAATAGATTTATTACACAGTATGACACTATTTTTAGACTAGACTGATAGTCAGTCAGGTAAATGAGGGTTAATTTTGTATTGCTGACTGGTTCTAAGAAAGCTGAGGGGAACAATAATGGGAAACTCTTTAGAAACTCATACATTGACAGCAAACACACAATGACTTTCCTTGCAAGAACTAATCGATTCTGGCACCAAATCGAAATGTCACATCAGTAGTAAAACATTTCCTTTGGAAGATAATGTGTTCAATTCAATGTATACAGAAAAAAAAAGTCCAACTTCAAACTTCTGAACACTCGGTGGGTTATGTTCAACCCACCTGGGTACGAGGACTGGGTATCTTTGCGGTCAACATGGGAATTCACCTTAGAGACAACCACTGCTCTTTTAGACATACACACATGCAAAACTAGAAGCCGGTGTGGAGGGAGAGTAGATGGTCTGAGGCCTGTAAGTAAAAACACGATTAGGTTTGTATGCAAATATTCATATACTGTACAATCCCTGCAGGTTTAAATAGATTTGCTCACCACATGATGTTGTGCTTTCTTAAGCTGTACATAGATCAAGTCCATGCATTTATGATCAAGTCCATGCATCAGGTTTCTCCTAATTGATTCACTGTGAATATATCTTTGGTTTCACTGATTCATTTGATTCCTTTTTCTTGGGCTCTGCTGTAGTCACAGAGATGACTGGCTCGAATAACCCCAGGTTCCGCCTCTTGATTGGCTGGTGCTGCCTGATGTCTTCAGCTCTTTTGATAATAACGGTATATCTTGGAATACGTTTTGACGAAAAGGTAAAGTGACCTGTGATTGCCTCAAACCACACTGCCTCTTATCATGTAGAAAAACTTAAGTGTTGCCTGTTTTCAAGCATATTCTCCCGTCTGGCATTGGTATACCCAATGGTCCGACCCCAGCCTCATGCTATAGGCTGAGCAAATGTTATTGGTTAGGCTGCTGAAATAAACAGATTAATGTTTTGAAAGTCACGTTTTTATAGTACAGTGTAGGCTGTAGTATAGTAAATGGCACACTTAAGTTTTACTGCAATAGTATCTGATACTTCTCAGTTGTTTGTTCATTTTCCAACACAGTCTCATGGCAATTTGTAACAATTTTACGTTTTGATGAATTGCTGGCTAATTCTTATCAAATTCCTAGAATCTAATTCGTTTTTTTGTACGATCTGCTTATGTCCCAGTAGTGGTCTGGTTTAGGGGTGGACCTTTATGCTTACTTTTTTCGAAAAATCGTACATTTTCGAACAATTCACACTGTACGAATTCATACGAAATAGCCACCACGTAAAAATGTTACATTTTCATGTGAGGTTGGATTGTCATTTTGAGATTAACATTTTTATATTTTATTTTTTATTTAGTCTGAAACAAAAACGACAGGAAATAAGGAGCCCAATTCAACAGGTTTGCTTATTAATCTGTTTTCCTCCACAAGTACAATTTAAAGGAAAATTGCACACCTTCATCATGAAAGTAACAATCTAATACTCTTTTACAGAAAGCAACACCAAACCTGTCCAACAGATAGGTGAGAAATGTTGAACTTTTTATTGTGAACAGTGGATAGCCTTGCCAATGTGAAAAGAAATGTAACCAATAGATGAAAAGTATCAGTTCTCTTAATAGTCTTCAAAAGCTATCTTTCATCCTGGGAAATATTTCTATTGGGGAAGTTTGTATCTCTTTAAATAATACTTGTCATTTTTTTTACTTGTAAAGTGAAAATAATCAAGTTGCACTTTCAGGATCCCATTACGGCCCGTCTTTTAACGACTATATCAGTCTCATCAGAGGTAAGAGAACATCTTTCTTCCTGTGGACCTCTTCACACTTTTTCTCTTTCCCGTTTCCCCCTTTTGCACTTTTTCTGCATCTCTCGCTTCTCTCTATATCATGAAAACAAGAGATAGTGGGACTTTTGGAAGTGTCACTATGTCTCTTGGTTTCTCTGCTGCATTGAGGAAGTTGCACATGTGGTTCTCTGCTTTTAAAGAATCTTTTGTGGCCTAAAAGTGATTTAAGTCAAGTTACCACATTCAACTACACATCACACCTGTAAATAAGCTCGGACTAGTCGTTTTCTGTGAGGAAACTTGAGGTCACCTGGAAGTCACCTTCACACCATTCGAGTAGGAGGTCGTACCTTTTTTTTTAAAGCACTCTCATCTCATTCGTGTTACTGTTGCCTCGCTGAACCAGATTCAGTCACCACAATGACACTTCTGAGGTGACACTGAATGTTTATCGCAGAGGCGTTGTGAATCAGTGGAAATTTAACTAGTCTAAATGTGCACGGCTCTATGTACGAGGAAGGAGGTCGAAACGTTCCTTTAAAAGGCTCTCCTTCCTGACCTCACTTCACGTCCTGTGTGAAGTGTGTTTTCATATACATGTGGGATGAACGGCAGCTCCGACCCCCACAAATGGAACATTTACACAAGCGATTAAATTAATAAAATTATACTCTTCAATGTATTTGTGTTAGAATTTAATAGTAATGAGCCTGGTAGCAACTTTTTATATTTTTAAAATTAAAAGGTTTACATGTTTGACTTGATTTACTTAATTTATTTGACTTTATTTGACAAAAATTGAATTAAGTTATCAAACAGTCTGCACTGCATAAATAAATATAGAATAATCCTTATTAAAGCTACAAAAGTTCTTTAGTCGAGAGCTGTGAGTAATTTTATTTGTTCCCTTTGTTTTTTGATTAACATTAATAAAAGAGAATTAGTGGCTGCTGTCACTTTAAGATCTGACGCTGATGCACGTGACGTGGATCACACGTTTCTCGCAACTCTTTACGTTCATTTAAGACTTTGGTTAACTAATTTAAGACTGCTCTTATGAGGATACTCAACAAAACGGACAGTTTGGCATAACTGTGTATGCTATTGTGCGTTTAAGTGCGAAAGAGAACTCGATTCTAGCGCACTGTCTGTGCGCACGATACTGACGCGTGTCTTTCTGTCCATTGCGTGTGTCACATAAACAGGACATTCACAAACAGCGTGTGCTCTTTTGTCTTGTTGCGCTTGAATGGTTTAAAAGCATTTGCATGAATAAGAGCGTGATCATATAATGTAACTAAACTGAGTTTTTTTTGCTGCTTATTGCGCTTTAACAGTAAAATACATGCAAAATAATGTAATAATGTAGTCTTGATGAGTATTCATTCAACACAATCAGTTATGTTTTAAGTGAAAGTAAACAGTTGAGACAGAAAACGCATGTTTTAATGGATCCCTGCATCGGGTCTTAAAGTGACAGCAATATACCTGCTGCCAAATTATGAGATAATATTAAAAATATCTATGTGGTAGTTTTCCCCCATAGTATCAATGTCAAAATTGTGACCAGTGAAAATGCTGAGTGGCTAGTAACTTTGGAAAACCACTCACCACAGTCAAGCGCTGTATAAATATATATATATATATATATATATATATATATATATAACTCCCTATATATATATAACTATATATATTAGGGGTGTAACAATATATTGTGTCATATATATTGTGGATAGTGACAATATGTTTTGATTATAGTTCATCCAAAATAAAATTTCTGTGTGAGGGAGTTATGTGTATATAATGTATAATAATGCAATGGGGGAATATTTGTGGGTCCTGATAATGCCAAATGTCTGATGTTACCAGTAAAAAGTGGCCTACATTATTTTAAATATATCTGTGTCACTGTGTCAGTGGCATATTCGTCTAAAATAATTCTGTATTTTCAGCTTCAGAATCATGAATATTTGTATTCTGGTGTCACTATTGTCCTGTGCATTGGGTTACAAGCACCAAGTCCAAGCCTATTCATTTACACCCACAATGTAATATCAAATTTAGCATTTTAATCAACAGTACATGTTTTGTTAACCTTTTACCATATGTCTTTGAGTATCGCAATAACATTGTATCGTGAGTTCAGTATCGTGATATATATATATATTGAATCGTGACATGAGGGTATCGTTACACCCCTAATATATATATATATATATATCATGGCTTCCACAAAAATATGAAGAAAAAAGATTAAAACATTTTTGAACAGTAGTGTGTGTGTGTCTTTAGATAGATAGTTTCCAACTTCCTGTTTTATTAAATACACCAACACAAAATAGTCTTTCAATGAGTTTTGAATCATAAACTTTTTTATATGAATTTAAGCATTGTGTTCCTCCCAAAAGCACAGAATAAAGTGTTAATAATTGGGAAAGGTTTTCAGACTGCAAACTAATATTTCCATTCTCTTCCTCAGACAAGAATGAAACCTGGATATGCAGTGATTCATGTGAGAGCAGCGCCCTCCTCTTAAATAACAACACTGTCCAAATTAAAACCAGCGGTTTTTACTATATCCACGCCCAGGCCCAGGTTATCTTCGACAAAGACATGCATCAAACGAAGAAGCAGGCGAGAGTTATTTTGGTCAAAAACAAAGGTCCTGGTACACAAGTCAGAAAACTGAGCGAGGTTATTCGCTTTGAACCAGGAACATTGACAATGATCCGGCTGGTCAAGCTGACAAACGGAGAGAGCATCAGCCTGAAAATAGAACCTGAATCCCTGCTCCTATCGACTGAAGCGTGGCATACTTACTGGGAAATCTGGCTGTATAACAAATAATAAGTCTAAATCTCTCCGATTCTATTCCTGTTCCTTAAAGAATTACAAGACCCACAATTCAGTTTCTGATTGTTTGTACGTCAGGTATTTCACCTGAAGAATCAAAACCATCTGTATTTATATTTACAAAAGTAAATAATAAAAGATGGTTGGATAGTTCTCAAGCCCATTATGGGTTTCAAAGGGAATATTTTCTTCTTTGTGTGTGTTAAAACGCAAAGATTTATTTTTATATTATATGACATATTTTAGAGTAATTGTTCAAATATTTTGAGATTTATTGCAAATGGTTTATTGGTTATTTGTGTATTTTATTTTAATTGTATTTAATTTCTTTTTTAAAGTAAGTGCTGTAAATAGTCTTCAAAATGTCCAGTAATTTGTTAATTTAATACATAGTCAAAGTGACAATTTGAAATGAACTCGGTTTTTTAAATAATTTATTTGTGTACTACCGTTGTCCTACCTGTAAGCTATTTCAAAATAAAAGTTTATTCAGTGCAACATACATATCTCTGCTTGAATTGAACTCGGACTCAACCGTGAGCATCAGCACAGTTTTTGTATAACTTCTGGCTCATTTTGATGACTTTAGGTTAGACCAGCTTCCCATTTACTACAGACAGCCACATGAGGGAGTCAGTCGTCACAGGAACGGCATCTGAACGTGGCCTTCCTGTTGGTCTTTTGAAAGCAAGCAAACCACTGAAACTTAAACCCACTGCACTTTCGCCGCATATACAAACATTGTGTTTCGATTGCGTGGCTAATAGGCCTACGTGCACATCTTATCTTGAAGGCTGAAGGCATGAGGAAGCTTCCCCACTTTGCAGAACTACCTAATTTAATGTAAAGGTCAGGGAGAACGGTATGTCAAGATCAAGATTTAGCACACCGTCTAGTTTTGGTTTTTCGATTATATAGTCTACTGAAACAATTCCGACGTTTTAAGTAGCCTATCCAGTCTTGATGTAGCATAGCCTACTGTACGAAGTCGAATATATTTCCAAAAGTCTATCCCCGCTGACAAACTGTAACCGCAAGAGACACTGACAGCTAATTTCATGTGCTATGAGTCACAATTCTGAATTCCCCACATCTATAAATCCTCTTTTTTTTAGTTTATTCCTCTGCCCACACTGAAAAGTCATCTCACCTTTGTGTCTTCACTCATGTTATATGGTGGTTGACAAACTGCAGTGAGGTAAGGATGAGTTGCATGATGTATAAAGAGCATGTGACAACAGCGTTCGGTGCTTCATTTTGGTATAAAGGAAAAACAAATTGCACAAATTAATTAAAAAATGTTTAAGCCTTAAATGCTTCTGACAAATGGTTTTGCTATCAATAAAGCAACTCATATTGTACCACACGTACACTGCGACATTTAAGAAAGATTTATCTAGCCTTTGTTGTAAGACCCTCATGTTTAGGCTACTATAGTTTAAGGCTTAGTTTATTTAGGCCTACTTCCTCTCTTTCTATTAGATGTGGAAACTCGTTTGAGGAAGCAAATCATGCCTTTTTTAAACGAACATTATATTTTCGGCAAGCGTTTTCTGTTCTTCTTTCACGAGACTTACCTCCCCAAAGTCATCACATTCAGTATCACTGAAAATGTTAAAGCAACGCATTTTTTTTTTTTTTTTTTTTAATCTTTACTTTCGTAAACAATGCTTCCCTTGTGTCCTGTGATGAACCAGCCCCTTGCACATTTTCGATACGTTAGGACTATTTAACTTTGTGTTATTAAAACCAGATTTTGATTTCTAAAAATTTAAAAATGCAAACTTTACCTGTAAGTTGACTGGAAGAACAGTTTGTCAGCATAAACCTAACCTTTATTTGTGAATGTCTGTTTGTGCACCATCAACCATTTCCTGTTAGCTTGTGGTTTTTTGCACTCATGCATGCATTAAACAATATACCATACCTTCACATGTTTTACTATATATTTCTCTGAGTGGGGTTACTTATTTGAAATTTCAGTACAAGCAAGCCATAAAGGAAAAAAAGATACAGGTCATTAAATGCATTTTGGAATTTCACTGTGGATTACTTATTTCACAAAATGTGAAAAGGGTTAAATATTTGAAAACAACATGCAAAACCACTTGTAGAGAAAATACACATTAATAGCGTAATTGGACTTTTGACTCAAAACCTCATAGTTACTGAGATAAAGTTACTGAATTGGTGTACTCATAACATACATCGGCAAATCCGCTCTGAAAATTTCCTCCCATGCATGTCCAGCACGTTTATGTCACATGGCAACTCAAACAAGGTTTCAGGTGATAATAATAGTGGCATGGAGAGTTACCGTTTAGAAACTACTGCTACTCTGCGCATCATCCTTTGAAAAGACAGTGGTGCTTTTCTTTTCTTCTTCGTGGTAAAGGTGTTAACCCATTTGCAAAGGGGAGCTGTGAAACTAACCATGCTCTACGACGTCACATATCCCTTCCCCCGTGGAGCATTATGGGGAAAAGAGAAAACGGAAAATGGAGAGAGGGTCAGAAATGTGGAAGGAGGGAATCCTTACAGAATGATCAACCCAGACATACCACTGCATAACCACATTAATCTGACCTAAAATAAAGGGGCTTTCCCACACTTCCCCCTCTCAAAGTTCTGCCCTTTGATGTTACATCACAGGTGCTCTCTGAATGTGGTGCTTTCTAAAGGTTTCAACAGAGAGCTATGGTCACAGAATTACAATGCATGTGAGTCTATGCTTGTATGATGACATCGAACATTTTAGAGCAAATCCAGGATTTACACAGCCGCATGTATTTTTGTATTAAATGAAGAAAGCGTGAAACATAAAAATAAATCTAAAACATGGCTTCTTCTCACAAAGAGTACACTGTAAAAAAACGTTGCTGCCTTAAATTTTTAAGTATGTCATTTCAACTTAAATTACTTAAACTGACTTAAAAAAAAAACGTATTAAAAAAGTTATTTATAACTTCTTTTGATGAGTTAAAGCAATGTAAAAACACATATTGTCATAACCTATTGATTATATAATTTTTTACTGTGTATTGATTACTTTTCGATCTTTTTAAAGCTTTAAATTTTAGGTGAAATTAACCTTCAATGTAGGAACAGAAAACTCTCTTTATTTATTTTTGAAGATGAAAAGTCTTTCTTTCTTTCTTTACAAGACTTGAATATAGTGCACAAGTTGTATAGAGTCATCTTATGGTGCTTTTAACCCTTAATCGCTGTTTGGGGTCAAAATGACCCCAATGGACTTTTCCTTACCTTCATCTCAGGGGCATGAAACTCTGTGACTTTTCCTAAATAATCTATCTAAACATGCACAAAAAAACTGGGCTTGATTTGGTTGTTCTAAAGGTGTGTAATTTTTTTTTTACCATTTAAGGTGTTTGGTGTCAAAATGACCCCACATTGAAAATGAATGGGAAAATGAAAAAAATGACTTTTTAAATTTTGTTTGTCAAAAAAATAAAAGTAAATCCATTATAAATCTGAATTTTTTTACAAATAAACCAAGGTCTGGTCCTAGAGCATAAATAAAAAGTAGACCGAACTTTCTATCTCATACACACACTCACACACACACAAACACACACATGTATGTGACTGCAACAGAGAGCATTTTTACAGAAATTGGCAAATAAAATAAACAAAACTGGCATAAATCTAAATAAATTTACATTTAAATAAAGGTCTGGTCCTAGAGCATAAACCCAAAGTGGAACGAACTTTCTATCTCATACACACACACACAAACACACACATGTATGTCACTGCAACAGAGAGCATTTTTATAGAAATTGGCAAATAAAATCAACTAAACTGGCATAAATCTGAAAAATGTCACATATGCAACATGGAACAAGCTTTTATAATTAGAATAATTAATTGTATTAGAATAATTTCTAAAGTTTTTCCACAAACCAGCAGATGTCAGTATTCTATCCCTAACACATAGAGCAATGTCCAAAAACTATTTAGATTTAATTAAGATCATAATTTAAGTGATTTTTTCTTTAAAAAATCTTTTTTCATGAGCCAATTTATGGCCTAGTTGTGTAATTGTGCAGTAAATAGGTAAAAAAAAACTTCAAAATTTCCACAAAAACACAGCATAAATGTATAGTTGAGAAGTAAATAAAAAAAAATGATATATAGGTTTCCATTTAAACAATGTATATTTCCTTATGCAATCGCTCTTTAAAAGTTTGGGGTCAAAATGACCCCAAACACCTTAAGTGTTATCCTTTTTTAACAGTGATTAAGGGTTAAGTCATTTTTCGTGACCATTCAGAACAGTGTGAAGATTCATCCGTCATCTCCTTATAGGCCTAGTCCATGAAAGACATAAAGAACGTCAAATATGTTAAGATAGAGTCAATGCTGACAGATTTGCATCATTGAGTAAACTATTCCTTTACAGTCAAAGCTGCTTTACTCCTAAATATAACTAGTGGTCATTTCTCCACTCCCTGATGTCATTTACATAACACTTTGTTTATATCAGAAAACTCCAGACGGGTTGTTGCTATCATTGAACATGGATGCTAAATAAAAATGTTAAAGGTATTTTACATTTATGCAGGGACAAACTTTCAGTGCCTACATATAGACAAAATCACCGCACTTAAATGTCATGTCGCCCCTACAGCTACGGAACAGGACCTGAACATTTCATGTTGACACGCAATGCACCATTACAGCAGAAACCACAAACAAGGCCCGAGAGTCAGATCCTGAACGAAAGTGAGGAGGACATACAGTAATGTGCAAACAGTTTCCATTACCTTTTCTTAATTAGGCAACAACAGAATGAGGAATTACTACATGGAGCAGTGCGTGAGCCACATGGTGCAATCATGGCAGTAATCCTCCCTGTAGTTCATGTATATGCAGGTTATTTACGTAGCAATAATTTCATAACATTGAGCAGCTTCAATGGGATGACTCACACTGAACAAATAAATAAGAAACTATGAGTAAGAGAGGAATGAGTTAACACACTTTCTTTAGTGTCTGACTGAAGCTTTTGCGGAAGGGGAAAAGCATGAGGTGATATGAAGCTATACTGTGGCGTTATACTTCATTTCCTTTCTCAGTGATTAGAGGAAAGGATATGCGGTAGGCCTGTAATAGCACTGATGCACAGATAATTTGAGACAGCAAGACAGCATAAACCACATTAATACACTATAGGCCCCTGTTGTATATTCTTTATGTTGCAGGCATGCAAAATAATGAATTAAAACCACTGATCCATAATAAATATAAAGAGATACGAGGTCTCGTTTAGCACATTATTAATAAAATAAATGTTGATTAATAGAGGTAATACGCTGATTTCACGCAGCCGTTATTTTGAAATCGAAAGCGAGGCTCCGGTGGGAAGAAAACCGGAAGTGTCGCCTTTAATCATAGGAGAGTCTTGAATGCGATGGTGTATTGTTGTGTTTAATGATGTTGTGTCAATTCTAAAACTGTACATACATTTCTTTAATACTTTAGACTATATACAGTGAAATTCATTTATAAATAAAATAATTTTTTTATATAATTCAGAAAGTAAAAAAAGAAGCAGGAATGAACTATATACATATCCTATATTGGATATTAACATCCAAAAGTGTAAATCGCGGCAGCAGCTTCAGGTTGGTAGTCCAAAGGCATTGTTGTTTATCTTTACTTCCGGGGTTTTTCCCACCGGAGCCTCACTTTCGATTTCAAAATGGCGGCTGCGTGAAATCAGCGTATAGAGGTCATATTTTCAACTTTTCATCTCGAAATAGTCATTCACACTATATTATCAACATCATTAAAAACATTGCTTAAAAACCTGTTGTACACAATCTACATGCCTTCTGTCATCTGATCCATACTTTAGAAGTAAGTTTAATTGACCCTTCGCTAAGCCCCGCCCTCCTTAGTTACTGTTGCTACGCCTGTCAAGCTTTTGCGCCTGGCACGTCTATTACAGTGTGTATGCACTGGTTTCAGACATTCCTAAGGAGATAATTAGTCATTTTTGGCGAACAGGTGAAAATATGAGAGAACAAGACTGCAGTATGCATTCGAGGGATATATCCACGACATAATATGCAAACGATTAGAGAATAATTTCATCAAAATTGAAGCTAAAGTCTATAACGTTAGGTCCCAGCGCAAGCAGCAGCCACCTCATACACTGATCATTTAAATGGGAAACACACAAATTGAGCCAGCAGGGTAAGTGAAATGTGAAAATATTCTAATATTTATAGATCAAACAACTTATCCATATGTATTGTGGAATAAACACAAGACATTAGCCTGACCACTTTGCAATGATAACGATCTCCCGCTTATATTTGTAGTGCGCCAGGCTAACGTTTGGCCGTCGATTAACAAAATGCTGAAATATAATTTTAAGTAACGTTAAGTTATGTCAGTGAGCCTCCGTCTTGCCTTTAATCACACTGCTTGATCCACGAGCTGGACAATAACTTTATTCTAGAGCTGCTATAAAGCCAAAACACTTTACTTTTTATTTCCTGTTATCAATGTAAAGCTGCTTTGGAACAATCTACATTGTTAAAAGCGCTATATAAATGAAGATGACGCCCGGCATTTCTCCCCTTGGGTTTTAGGTTTCGGGAAGGGAACAAAATCCACCACCCCGTCCAAACTTTTAGGATACCGGGTATCAGATTTGCACAATCCATACGCACACCGCTTCAGCATGTTTCCCTCGCTCGAAAGCTTGCCAGACCTCCCGCGCCTAGTTACGGTTGCTAAGCCACGATTGGCCTGTGGCGGTTTTCGGGCGTGGCTTAGCGAAGGGTCAATTCTAAAATTGCTTTTGCTGTGGAATCTTTAATGATTTTTAAGTAGGCAACAAATAACTTTTATATTGACAATATTTCAACATTTACTTGACAAAGCAACCTGATTATCCATAGATACGTTTTTTTGTTGTTTGTTTTTTAATCGTGTTAATGTAGGCCTAAGTATCAAATTTGACACAACAACATGCTTATGTTGAATACATTTCTCAATCATCACTATTATACATTGTGATGGACGGTGTGCAGCGGAACTGTAGCCTACCGGGCAACTTTGTCGCTTGTTTTCATGTGTGTCTCGGTAACTTATAGTAGGACATATGAGTTTTTAGATCCCGTCATTGTTGTCCACTTTGTTTTGTGAGTTTTTAGATTGTGTCCGTTACTCAGTTACACTCAGGCAGGCTATAAAAATCACTGTCGGTTTATTTTCGTTCTTTTCGCGTCAGATGTGAGACTTTTCTGTGTTATATGAATTGTGAAAAGCGTTATACAAATAAAGGTGAATTGAATTATATATACGTTATAGATAGCCTATTGTTGGCCTATGATAGATCATTGTTTTCGCCATGCTTTAAACCAACACCCCCCTTCACATCACATGTAGGCTATCATTAGCTTTGAATTTAGAGTTCCCCACTTGTAAATATGACTTAATTTGGTGATTCATGTGCTCGAAACTCAATATTTCAGACTCCAACTAAGGCCTTGTCTATTATCCCATGCAAAGTTCTTTCCAGCTGCACCAGAAATCCAAAATTTACAAATGGCGCACAATTATCAGGATTTTTACTTCAGCTGATAGGTTATTTTTAAGATGCCGTTGGCATTTTCTAGCAACTGCTAATTTAATCAGTGTTCCCTTTTTCTTTTGGGGATTGTTGTGGCCTGTTAAGAAAAAAATGAAGAATAAAAAAATAATCACACATATGTTTCGTGTGGTTTTTAAGAAACCACAAACAAAAGATTAGAGCTCAGAGACTGCACAATAGGCTATATGGCGAAATGGCTCATGTTTATTAGGACTGTGTCTTGCATCAGCTTTTTTAACTGCTAAACTAACAAAGAAATGTATCAATAGACTTCCGCTTCAGTAACAAACCTGTTTTGGGCACAGAAAGTGAGCATGAGATAAAGAGAATGAAAAGGAGAGAGAAATCAAAAACAAGACTGTAAAGGCCAGAAGATTTTCAGGGTTGGAATCTCCCAATAGGAACTAAGTCATCTGTGTGTAGTTTGCCGTGTTGGACAGGCTCTTATTACAACACCAGGCTGAAACTGAAAGTGCCTGTGGCAAAATTGACATTAATCAAATGGAGCTGGTTTGTCAGCATTCACTGTGAGGTCAGAGAAAGGATTATGAAATTGCTTATTTACTAATCTAATCCTGTATGTACATTAATAAAATGTTAAACAATCAGAAATGCTTACCTTTCTTTAAAAAGCCATTAATGAACATCATATATTGCTTAACAGATCAGTAACTCATGAGAATTTAGTTATGAATCCATATATGAAAAAAAAAAATATATATCAAAATTACATGTTGCTTTTAATTAAAAAAAGTAGGCTACATTAAGTTAACTAATGGTCTGTTAAGCATAATTAAGTGAAATAAAAGATGAATTAAACTTATAAAGTGAACCAAACAATGAATAAAAGCAGAATTTTAATGTAATTATAATAGTTTATTGAACGTAGGACATAATTTTTCTCACTATGTAGCATGCCGAGTGTGAGGGTGTGTGTCAGTGCTACATTTCGAGGTTAGTGTGTGGGTGGAACGTCGGTGTTTGAGAGCAGAGGGAGGGTGTTCTTTCCCTTTTCAAACCAACCTCTGTTCCTCAAGCTGGTTGCACACTGACATCACTGGAGTTTCCCATTTAGTGTATATAAAATCGGATGCAAGCAGGTAACTTCATTTCAAAAACTCACACAAAAAGGAACAGATCTCAGAGAACTAACAGCATGGTGAATTACGAAACGACAATAGATCTGGAAGCCAGCGTAGGGGGAGTTTATCAGACAACGGTGGCACCTGTACCAGTGAAGCCCTCCAGAAGCTGGATATGGAAGACAGTTGCCGCAATCGCTTTTATCGGCCTCTGCGCCACCGCTGCTCTTTTCTTCGCCTTGCATACAACGGTAAGATGAAACTTCAGTGTGGGACGATAGTCATTATTCAAGTACATAACAGTGTGACCTAATTTCACATTTCAAACTAGTCATTAATAAGCAACATTTGCCTTGTCTTTCACAGAAACCGAACCAGACAGAACTTAAAAACTTTCCAGAAAAACAAATCATTTCAGAAAAACAAATCAGCACGACGACATCAGGTAAACAACATTCCTAGCATTCCATCTCTGTTTGCACTTTCAAAAGCTAAATCTGTTTTTTTCATCCTGATCGTAACTATTTTTTACGAGGTGGCGATTTTGTATGAATTCGTACGATGTGAAATCACATACTCGTAATCCCTAAACCTAACTGTCAGAGGGGCGAAAGCAGATTGTACAAAACCATACAAATTAAATTGTACGAATTTATACAAATTACCCACCTATTTGCCAAAATGTAAAAACAGTTACGATTTGCAATTAAATGTTGTTCTTTTTACATCAATCTCAATGTTTTGCTTTTCTGGTTATGCTAAATTATTTTACACATTAATTGGCTTCTGTTGTTAGACTCAAGACTGTGAAACTGACACCAATCCTCTTTTCCACAGAGCACGGAATAATGCTAAAGCAGATCGCTGAGAACACAAAGGCAGCCATTCATTTACATGGTGAGTCTCAAACTGTGTCTTTGACTTTCTCTGTGCTCCGGTGTCATATACGTCATGGGTCATCTCATTTCATGAGAATTCTTAGTCAAGATCATCTTATCAGATACTGCCAGTGACGACAAGACTGAATGTTTCATCAAATATTATCTAATTTTGGACTTCCTAGTGTAGTGGAACGTAATCTAAATGCAGTAGTATAAAGCTTCCTCACACATATGTAATGTGCGGTGGGCAGCAAGAGGTGGGGACACTCCCAATAAAATGTATGATTACTTTATTGCGTGCTCTACTAAAGATAGATCATTAACCCAAATGCCCAAGAAAACTGAAACGGGCCCACTTCACTGCTACCTTCTCAAGTTTTAAGATTATATATTAAACACAGTTAGATCTCATAGGAAAGCATTTGAAGTGCCACCTTCTCACACATTTATCTTCTCCATTCCCAGGTGAGCGTGATCGCGACGGAGAGTCGGATGTACTGAAATGGGTCAGCGGCGTGGATCAGTCGTTTGAACAGGGCGGCCTTCAGCTGATCAACAACGAGATTCACATCCCTGCCGAGGGCCTTTACTTTGTGTACAGCCAGGTGTCCTATGCCATTATGTGCAACATGGACGAAGGCGAAGATAATGCGCCTCTGAACTTCCTCAGCCACAGCATCTTGCGTTACACGGACGCAGTGGGCAAGCAGATGCCCCTGCAGAACTCGGCCCACTCCGTCTGCCAGTCAAACGAGGACGGGAAGACCGACTACAGCACCATCTACCTCGGTGCCGTCTTCAAGCTTAGGGAGGGCGATAAGTTGTCAACCAAAACCACCCGTGTGGCGGATGTCGAGGAAGATTATGCCAAAACCTTCTTTGGAGTGTTTGCGTTGTGATTTATTAGCCACATGAGTCAAGTGACACTGGTACAAAGACAAGTGTTTTATGTTAAAACTCTGAAAGTATGTTCTCAGGGCATTTGTTTTTTAAAGTAGTTTGACTAAGTCCTTATTGCATCATGACGTAACGTTTTGGTTCTAAAACACACTAGATGCAGTGAGAGCCATGCACTGAATACTATGTACTCAGTCATGAGCAATATAACAAGGGCACTACACCTCGTAAACTTATTTTAAGCTAATATGATGTTTATTATCTTACTTATTTCGTTGTAGAAATTGTAAGGAACCATGTTTTTTGTGCTATATATAATTATTTATAACTTATTTTAAAGTGTGTTTAATGTATTTTATTGTCCTATTTATCTATTTATTAATGATTGCATATGCTATTATTTGGAAAATTAATGTATTGAGATTGTTTGTTGACACGCATCTGTGATTCTAACAGTGAATAAACAAGAAGTATTACTGCAATACACTTGTCTCGTTCCTAACCGCACTCAAAAAGAAGAAGCAGCTTGTGACAGGTCATATGAACACAGTGGGGGATTTTGGGATTCCAGTACATGACTTGTGGTTCTTTATCTTCCTAAAGTCTGACTTCCTTTTATTCGTCAAAAATGAGGTCACTGCTTCTTTCCCTCACAAACGTTTGCTGCTTTTCTCCCAGGTGTGATTAGAACAAAAGCCCAGAGCACGGAATTAACAGGATTGCATCACTGCGTTACTCTCGTGAAGGGAGGAGATCTTACGACTTTAAAGCAACAATGTCCCTGTGAATTCCAGGGAGTGCTTTCCAAAACACCCAAAACTACTAGGCCTATTTAAAATCCAAATGAAATAGGTTTGTTGCCCTTTGCAGCTAAAGTAACTAGTGTTGTATTACACATTTATAAAATGTTACATCTAGGTTCCAATACAATAGTATATAAACTGAGAAAGTTCTGTACACTGTGTTTTTCATTTTGAGGCATAGATGATGAGATTCAAAGAAGATTAAGAGTAGCCTAACTCTTTAGAGTTCTCAATAAAGAGTAACTTCTGCTTGAAAGATATCCCAACGTCTTCTGGTCTCTCCCACGTAGCAAAATTTGTCTGGCCCACCTCTGGGCCTCATCCTTGCTTCAATTCTGGCCCAGTTCTGGCTGGGTCCCCGGCCCAAAACTGGCCCAACACACTGAAAACGGACTTAAACAACTTCCTCTGGCCCAGATGTGGCCCTCACCCTGTAAAATGACTCTTATTTATTGATATGGCCCAGGTCTGGCCCAGGCACTGTAAGACAGATCTGGCTGAGAGTCGGCTGGGTCCCCGGGCCATATGTGGCCCACACCCTGTAAAATGACTCTTATTTATTGATATGGACCAGGTCTGGCCCAGGCACTGTAAGACAGATCTGGCTGAGTGTCGGCTGGGTCCCCGGGCCAGATGTGGCCCAGAAACTGTGAAACAGTGGCAGTGAAACACAAATTCAACCATTTAAACAGATTAAGGGTTTTTATTATAAAATGAACTAATACACTTTAATATAAACCTGTATTAACAATGAACAAATACACACTATTAACATTTATTTACAACACAATATGTAAACTACAAAATAACAAGTAAATTATATTTACTGTATACGATTAAAATAAAAACATCACTCTTTCACACACAAACTATCTTTCACTCTTTAACACTAAATAAATTCCTTTTGCAAATGTCAAGTCACCATTAAATATCTAGCGCTATATACAGTAATGACTGTTTCAAAGCAGCTTTACAGGGTTAAACAGGACAATGATCAATGATGCAAACAGTTCAATTTGGCTGTAAAGCTGCTCTAAAAAGAAAATAGTGTCATTGTTCAGCTGAATTCAGTTCAGTGTTGATTCAGTTCTGTTCAATAACTGTATAAAGTATATCAATTATAAAAAGAGTTCATTTTCATTATTAAACAGCTCTGCAGAAAACAGTGATGTCATCGTCCAGCTCAGTTCAGTTCTCATATAATGGTGTCAATGCAGGCAGATCAATATTATTAAGAATAAGTGTCCCCAACTAAGCAAGCCAGAGGCGACAGTGGCAAGAAGCCAAGAACCTAAACTCCATCAGTGACAGAATGGAGAAAGAAAAACAGGCTTAGTCAGGGGGGCAGTTCTCCTCTGGTCAAACAACGAACATGGTGTGTGTTAGGATTCAGGTCGCTTCACAAGTCAGATTGTGGATTGATATCATTCAGAGTATTTTATTCAGCTCCTTTTGCTTGAAGATTGGAAAAGATTACATCAAGGTAAAAGAGTAGCAAAACTCGAGAGCATGTAGATGTGAATTTGAGAACTTGTACAATAGATATTTGTACAATAAAAGTTGAAGCTGGCCGTTGGGTCTGTGCGGAGGACTGGTCTGGTTCTCGTGGATCTGATCCGATGACTGTGCTGAGGACTGTTGTGTCAAAGGGGTCTTCACAGTGTTTGTGTCTAGGTCTCGTCTAGTTGTGATGTTCTGGTCTGGCATTCAGGGCTGTTGTGGTCATCTGAGGGTCCAGGTCCATCATCTGGTCTGGATATGGCCTAGATCCGGCTGACTACAGTAACCTTGGGATAAGACTGAGACAGAGAGACTAACATTAGCATAGATGCCATTCTTCTTACGATGTAACAAGTACATTCAGTGTTATGGGAAGTGTTTCCGGTTCTGGTTGACCGAATTTATGCAGCCTAACAATCCTTTAACAGATGTGAATTTTAGAAATGTGAGAGTGTGTTATGTTTATGCTAGGTTAAAGAGGTGTGTGTTTTTACATAGATTTAAACTTATCTTGTGTCTGCCCCTCGATCTGCTGCCAGTCCATGATACCTCGATCTCCATCTCAGCAGCATTAGCTGTGAGGGTTTCTCTGAACTGCATCTGTTAAATAAAGGAATAGATATTGTGAGGTCAATATTAAATCTTAAGCATTAGTTTAAGCACATAGGTTTAACAAATGTTGTTGCCAGAGTTCACACAGCAGTTTAAAATATAGGCAACACTTTACAATAAGGTCTCAATTGTTAAAATTAGGCTAGTTAATGTGTTAACTAACATTACCAATGAACAATACATTTGTTACAGTCTTTGTTAACATTAGCTAATAAAAATACAATAAAAAAATATAATAAAAATGAGTTCACTGTGCATTAACTAATGTTAACATTAAGTAATACAAATTTTGATTTTAATAATGCATTAGCAAATGCTAAAATGAAAATGAACTAAAATGAATAAATGCTTAAGTATTGTGCATTCTTAGTCCATCTTAACTAATGTAGTTAAACTTATATTAACGAATGAAACCTTATTGTAGTGTTACAAAAATATCTGTAAAAAGTGTTGGGTCAGATTCCAAACAGTGCGTTCAGATGTTCGATCATAATCATAGTAATCCCAGTAATCCCCTCTGCAGTAAAATGTTAAGAAGAACTACCATTTTAATAACATTACACAGTGATATATAGCCTACGCTTTACATTTTTCTTTAACTCTAAAATGCTAACGCAGATTACGCTACATTCAAGAACACAAGACGTGCCAAAGACAATGAATTAAGAAGCTGCACTTATTTTGCAGCTTCTCTTGTATCTTACAGCGCTTTTCCATTTTGGAGTTCCCCACAGCAGTGTTAAAAGCAAATAAATCTTATTTTTTTATTTCAGATTGTAGCCTACACGTCTCCGCGGGTGTAAGTTGTACACTGTGGTCAGTGTAGTTCGAATCACAAATAAATGACTCTTTTGAGAGGTTAGTGAATCAAATCAGAAAGAGTCGCCTGTATAGAGAACTATGGCGCCGAAAGCGCAACGTTAGTCCGACTCCTATGATTCGACTCCTATGAACCAACTAATCACTCGTTGAATAAGACGAATTGGCTGACTAAATTTGAGCACAAGAATACCGGTATAACTCAATATCATTTCATTAGCCAAAATCACAGTGCACTGGATACAGAACAGCAGTATTTCTAATAAAAAAAAAAGACTCAAATTTATTCTAAAAAGAGACCGTAACGTTAGGCCTTCTCATCAACACTCTCTCCGGGACCGAATGGATTTTTAACGTATTATCATCGTAAACATCTGATCTAACGTTAGATATAAAACAAAACTATATTTATCTTGACAATTAATACATCAAACAGCACTAGAACAATAAATGAATTAAATTACTTACTCGTTTTTTCAGATGAATGATTCCTCTCGAAAACGTTGGTCTGCGTCTGCAGGATCTTCCTCAGGATTTAAATTAACCGCCAAAACCTTTTTTCAAGCGGCTGAGTTCCTTAATTGTAGTAGTGGCCCGCTTATGACAAAACGAACTCGGGCCGATTGTAAATACACAAAGCTATACCGAGTATGTTAACCGCCAAAACTTTTTTTCAAGCGGCTGAGTTCCTTAATTGTAGTAGTGGCCCGCTTGTGACAAAACTAACTCGGGCCGATTATAAATACACACAGCTATACCGAGTATGGACCTGACACAAGTACAACTGCTTTCAGCCGAGGCTGGCCCATACAGAAAAAGCCGTAAGTCAGCCAGATGTGTTATGCACAGTTGGCACGGATCTGGCCCATTATCTGTTCACCGGTGCCGACAGTGAGCCAACAGTGACGCATTTCAGCCGGAATCGGCCCGACTGTGCTTGCTATCTGGGCTGCATTGACGAAGGAAAAGTTTACACTGATCGTGTTTGCACGCATCATTTTAAAAGGATCCTGTTATGCTTTTTAGGGATGTCCCGATACCGATACTGGCATCGGGGATCGGGTACTCGTAGGCTACTCATAAAAAATCGCCGATACCACGCACCGATACCACGTACATTTTGCAAACCGAAACTGGCCGCCGCGAGTGCTTTGTGGAGGTGAACTGAGGCATAGAAAACTATAATGTCGGCGGTTTGGGCTCATTTCACAGGGTTCTGCGGTGCGCGAGCTGATAAGAGAAAAATGCGCAGTGGAAAAACGCGCGAGCCGGTCGAGCACATCCCTTTAAACAGACATTAGTGGAAACTTAAAGTTTGTTCAGTCGGATGTCAATGGCAAAGAAAATAAAACTAGGCATGTAGCTTATTAACGTTAACTGACAAGAGAGATAGAGCGAGCGCACTTCTGTTGAATGCTCTTGATTGCTGATCGTTAACTCACTCAGCACGTTATTTGGATGAAAAAATCAATCGTATAAAGTAAAACATGAACGGTTACCTGATTTAAGTATAACGCGTGGTTTCCTACATTATTACAGGACGTGTGCAGGTCAAGAAGTTCCATGAACGCAAACATCCGAAGCACGCGCCCCGCAAACCAGCGTCTCGGCACGCGTTGATGCGAATACTGAATTTAATTGTCTTTCACGTCTATCGCTTGTACGGACGAATTCACACAAAATTATGTAAAAACGCCCGTCTTGGCGAGTATCCTATAGTAAACAAAGTCGGTTATATCTCAAATTAACGTATAGCCATGTTCAAATGCGGTCCGTGCGTTCGGTCTTAAAGGGGCAGCAGTTTGATAAACCTGCTTCTGTGTTTTAATGTTAATCAAACAAAGGACAAAGAAATACTCACTGCTCTTGACTAAATAGGCTACCCTTTTCAACTTTACAAAAATATCTATCTATATATAATTTATACAGTAATGAATATGCTTTTTTTTCCACATTTGATTACTTTATTCAAATTTCTGTAGCCTACCTGTTAGATCTACCTGAAAAACTCTAAAAACACTGTTTATTTCATTTGTAGCCTTTCTTTGTTCTATTGTATTTATTTGTCCTATTTGTAATTCGATTGTTTGTTCTTATTTTGTTACTGACTGCTTACTTGTTTTAAATTCACATTAATTAGGCTGGTTGTTTTTGTTAAAATTGGATTAAATAATTGATATTTCACTGGTTTTGACAAACATTTGGACCGCTGACCCAATCCTCAGCACTGAGCCCTGCTGAAGCAGCTCTAAATATGTGCTGTGCTATTAAATGAAAGATAAAATATGATAGAGCAATAGAATGAACAGTGACAGTAACAGAAGCTCATACAATGCATTTTAGCAGGCTTAATTAAGCATGAAAATAACTGAAAGAAATATATATTTGATGAACAAATTAAGCCAACTAATATGATGTATATTCTTTTGGTTTATCTACTAATACATTTAAAAATTACAAATGCAGTGAAAATTCAGGTATCGGTTACGGTATCGGTATCGGCATCGGCGAGTACCAAAAATCAAAGTATTGGTATCGGACTCGTTCTGCAAAAAGTGGTATCAGGACATCCCTAATGCTTTTCCACTTTTTCAACTTTAGTTAGTGTGTAATGATACTGTGTTTAAGCATAAAAAAGATCTGAAAGGTTACAAACCTCAAAGTCCACTCCAAAGAGAGATATTTTATTTAACAGAATTCACTTTCCAAGAACTACAAGGAACGCCTCATTTGGACTACAACGAGTTTTTTTCAGACTTTATGATTGAAGTCCCAATTTTCTCATTCAAATAAAATGGAAAACGCAAAAAAGAGAGACACACTGTTTTATCCACCCCTTTTCCAAAACTCATTTGTTTGACCTTCCTAAGGCTGACAAACTTAGTGATTTTAAACACTGCTCCTGAACATTATAAACCCAACGTTTTTCTGTGTGCTGAACATTTTATGAAGAACAGCTTCCAGAACTACAATGCAGGCTACGCACAAAAGCTTCTCCTGAAATGGAGCAGTTCCCACTTTGTCTGGACAATCTGTTGTTTGTGGATTACAACTTGTAAGTGTGTCTTATTATTTGTAGTTGTGTTTTAACAGTTCCAATCATAAGTTTTATGTTGCTATGATGTAAACAAATGGCAAAGCTTTGCCTCCGCTCGCCTGCTAGCCAACATTAGTGTTGATATAGTGTCTACTGTAGCTTTTGTAAGCTATTGCTTTTGTAAGACTGTTCATCACCCCTTAGGAAAATTAACCATGATTTTGTGATCGATTACTGTTGGTATTACCATAGATTTCCAACAAATATCATGATTAAATGCTGTATAACATAGCATCTAAAATGTATAAGAAAATTAGAAAAAACAGTTATACCACTCTGAAACGTCCTGTGAAATCCATGCTTCTTATTATTTGGTTATTTTTATAATGAGTATACATCCTCCTAGTTATGCTAAGCTCTAAATGATTTTATCTGGTTGACATTGTGAGTGAGGGGGGCCTTGAAATTGTTGTGGACAATGGGTGGGGTAGGGTCAGGAAAGTGTCACTTTCCTTCCTGTCAGTTCTCTGTACCAGTGGGGAGTGTACCACTGTGAGAGAGAGAGAGAGAGAGAGAGAGAGAGAGAGAGAGAGAGAGAGAGAGAAAGAGAGAAAGAGAGAAAGAGAGAAAGAGAGGGACAGGATCAGGAGAGATACCCGAGCCGGCACTCAAACTCAGGTCGCCCGAAGCGCAGCTGCGCTACACGTCGGAGCGTTTCCCACAAGGAAATTCGCTTTAACTGGTACAAGTACTTTTAAAGACCCTCATGATCGTTTGTTTTGACTTCCTTTGTGGGGTTCAAGCCTAGGGTTTTACATGTCTTGCATTAGATCTTGAGACTGTTGCTTCATCATGAACAATTCTGGCTGCACTCTCAGTGCAAAATGAGTTTATTGAATGTTGACATCCAGAAAGTTTGCATATTTAGAGAAACTTTCTAAAGCTTAACATACATAGTTTTTGTCAGTTGAAAAATTACAAGGGAATTACATTATTTTTAGACACTTGAAAGTATAAAAAAAAATTCCTTGTGGTACAGTGCACACACGTGACAGTAAGCTTAAGGGAAATCCATAACTGCTGCAACAGCAGGGCCTTTAGAGAAATTAATGCCTCCGAATAATAACAACCATCCCATGTACGTCAGTGGTGACTCCACACACAGATGTTTACAAAGAACCCCTCCCATCTGTTCAAAAGGCACTGTTTCAGTAATTACAGATTGTACCTTTACCGTGTGTCATGTGTTACAGTATATAGTCACACACCCTGAGCTACATTACTAGAATGCTGATATAGAGGAAACAAATTATGTCTATCTGTCCAGTTACCAACTGTGAATCATTGCTTGTTATATGTTAGTTTATAGAAGAGTACTTTTCATACAAGTAAATGAAACATGCAGCAATGCACAACTCTGTCCGAAATGAACATCCCCGAATATTGTATTACGTGATTGTCTTACTATAGGAAATAATGATCAATGTAATATTGCAATAAATCCAAATATACATAGAGATTGTCCACAAGTACAAAATTTTAAGCATTGACTCAACTTGTAATAAATAAAAAAATACAAGAGAAGAGAGTCAATAAAATTTTATAGATCTAAGTGGTTATAGTTTTTATGATTTCTGCCACTGTGACAGTGTTTATGAGGTGATAAATAATTGGGAAAGCTTTCAAGCATAACATTTGCGTTTATACGTCACAGAATGGTCATTAATATCATCTTAAAATTGTACAAAAAGTGGTTGCATCCCTTACAATGCACATGAACAATTGTGAAGATACTCATTTGTTACTCATAAGAGGCACAAAATAATTTTTTTAACCATCAATAAATGAAAAAAAAAACACATCAATAATTCTTTTTATAAATTAAGAAATATTTATATAAATGAATTCACTTGAGAAGACAAACAAACAAATAAATAAATATTGCACAGACCAAGTAATGGTCTTGAATTTGAAATAAAAAACCTATAATATGGACAGAGACAACTGTGAAGAGCACTCATTTGTCCACTGTTACACATATTATTTTAAAAGTTTAAAAAAATATTTTTTTTTTTTATAATTTTTTAAACCATGAATAAATTATTAAAAAACAAACAAATGAAGACATATATAAACAATAAAATAAATAATAAAATAAATAAATATTTATTTCACAGATCAATAATCTAGAGAGAGTGCTCACAGAAAAAAATAAATATTTTTAAACAATGTTAGATGTGAGATGTGTGATAAATTTGGCCCGAAAGTGCAAAAGCTACAGAAGCTGTTCATAGGCCTGTGCTTATTTTTCACTCAAACTGTGACGCAACACAAATCACAAACTTCATGGATAATTTGACAAACAAAAAAAGCCATTAGCGATGATTTGATCGGGAGCATTTGTGACTGTGCGCTAATACGAGGGAAAACAAAATGATGCTCATACCTTTATACAGTCCAGGCCAAAACAAACTTCTTTCTTTCTTTTCCATTTCATTCCTCTCCACTTCTACTAAAAAACAGGCGCAGGAGAGGTTGAGACAAGGACAGAAAAGCCATTAAAGCACCCTGGCACACGGCCTTAGGGATTAGAGGAGAGAAAGCATAGGAGGAAAATAGAGTATCGACCAGACTCGGGTCAAATACCTTTAGGAGTGAGTAAATCACAGGTTCGGCTAAAGCCTTGTCTCATTTTCTTTGTGAACTGGATGAGTGAGAGCAATTCATCTGATACCGTCTGTTGCCGCAACGGAAGGTCTGTCTCATTAAAGTGACAGTCTCTTCAAATGCTAAGCGAAGCACGGAGACGCGCTCTTCTTCCTTCGCTGTCACTCAACAAAATAACTCAAAGAAACGTTTGACCGGTTCTGGCTCCGGCACCCACACAATCCTTCCTAAACACCCCTGTCCTAGTGCTTAAAAGACGCCTTTATCCAAAGGGATTTACGCCAGTCCAATTGCAAAAACAGTCAGTTCCCCTTGAAGAACTCCGGTTTAAGTGCTACGGTCAAGGGCATAATAATGACAGATCACAAACGTGTTTTAAGTAACTCTCGACTCGTCTTCACTCCTGCTCCTACCTCTAGCATTCGGCCTTTACGTTTGCAGTGTTAGGCTCTTCAAAGAATATCACAGGTTCAGTACAAGTTAAGCACAATTGACAATGTCCAAATTTTCATTTGTCCCCATTTTTCTTTAATAAAAACAAAAGCAAATATCTGGGTTACATTGAGGCATTTACAATGGAAGTGAATGGGGCGATGAAATGGAAGTAGAGACAGATCGTTTCTTCTCTATTGTGTAATGGATTCTCGAAAAAGAAATATTATAGGGCGGGGACTTGATTGTATGCTCGGTTGTTGATTGGATTTTGAGATGTGCGTTGCACTCGAAAGTGGAGGCAGAGCTTGTACATTGACATTTAGTCATTTAGCAGACGCTTTTATCCAAAGCGACTTACAAATTAGGACTAAATTAAGAGGCGGAGTTTAAGCTTGTAGAGGCGGAGTTTAAGCTGACTTAAAGGTATAGCGGAGGATTTTCCCGAATTTTAGAAAAGAACCGCCCTCTCCACTTTTTGAAAAAATGCACATGCGCAACACTCTACCTGCTCCCGAGAGGGAACGCCTATTAAACGTGTGCACGAGAGAGCATTCACGAGCTAATCATAGCTTACATTAACTTTTACTAGCAGTGATTTTAAATGGATTTCTCCAAATAGCATGCCAAACTTTACCTGTCAAGTAGAAACTTCACGACTGAGGCATCAGTGGGAAGCCCAACCTGTGTTTTGAGCGCACGCCATCGTGTGAATCGTGTGCACGAGCACGTACGACGGCCTTACGTAAACATATCACCAGAATGATTGACACTTAGGAGGACCAATAGTCTTGATGATCCACCCGGAAAAAGAAAATCCTCCGCTATACCTTTAATATCTAAAATCCTGCATACGTCCTGCATATTTTAACGGAAGGTCCGGAAGTATTACAAGGTAAAAAATTGTTTTAACAATGAGACATGTACACGTATTAATTGTTCACAATAATATCTATAACATGCATTTATGAAATAAATAGGATAAATGTCCCATGACCAGACAGAGGAAAAGCAGTTTGGAGAATGGATGGATGGATAAGGTGAATGAAACAATTTTAGTGTGATAAAATTGCTAACGAACCTTTTCTGTGTAAAATTGTACTGTACTTTACAGTTGTCACCATGACAAAGCAACCCCATAAACCCTGAAACTCTCGAACAACTGTAAAAATGACAGTATAAACAACTTTACAGCTCAAATAATACACTGAATAAGTTTTTTTTTTTTAGAATTACAAGCTTCACATTTCTTCAAAAATGTGTTCCCATTTACTTCCATTGTATGTGACTCCCCGTAACCTTTTTTATTTTTTTAAGAAAATGAGGGACAAGCCTAAAAGAATGTTTTATGCTAATTAACAAAACAACACATGCTGTCAATTACGCTTGACTTGAACTGAATCCAGAATCATATAAATGTTTGATTTATGGACAAGAAAAGTGGAGTTATTTTCTGACATCATTGCTTTTTGGTGGATAAAAGCATTGCATGTTTCCATACACGCTATCATTCAAATGTTTAGGGTTTATACGATTTTTTTTCTTTTCTGAAAAAACAAAGAAAACATCTCAGATCATGTGACTGAAGACTGGAGTAATAATGCTAACAACCCCAAACTTTTGAAAAGTAGTGTAGTTGGAGCAGAATGTGAATTCATATTAAATACCGAGATTTCTTTTTAAAATAAATAGTTTTGAGATATAGGGAGTTATCAAAAGTAAACAAAGAAGTCAGGTTCAGGAATGTCAGGAAACTAAAAGCGGAGTTAAAAACCCACCACCGTTTCTAGATACAACTTTACATTGCCTTCTTGAGATTCCAGCATCCCGGACTCATTTGTACAACAGGGCTAGACGGCTGTTGTGGCAGTTGTTCCGGCTCAGTTTGCCCTCGCCCTGGTAGAGGTTGGAAGAGTTGGAGAAGGACGGAGGCACGGATTGTTTGTCCGTTGGGGTGGAGTAGCTGGGGGGTTCGGCCTGAGAGGACGGGACGCTGTGGTTCTGGTTCTGATTCTGGACGGATGTGCGCCTGCGAGAACGCAAGGCCTGACGTTCTGCCAGTTGACTCCGCAGCTCCGTCACTCTTTCTTCCTTCTGTACAAAAAAAAAAACTATTATTTACCAATCAAATTAAAAACCTATCTTGACTTTGAATGTGCCACATTTGAAACTTGAAGTAATAATTATAATGTTATATATATATATATATTTACAGTACAGGCCAAAAGTTTGGAAACATTACTATTTTTAATGTTTTTGAAAGAAGTTTCTTCTGCTCATCAAGCCTGCATTTATTTGATCAAAAATACAGATTTTTTTTTTATATTGTGATATATTATTACAATTTAAAATAATTGTTTTTTAATTTATTATACTTAAAATTATCATTTATTTTTGTGATGCAAAGCTGAATTAAAAAAAAAAAAAGAAAATAAAAAAAAGCAGCAAATGTTTTAAAAATAGAAATCTTTTGTAACAACAATATACACTACTGGTCAGTAATTTGGGGTCAGTAATTTTTTTTCTTTCTTTTTTTGAAATAAATCAATACTTTTATTCAGCAAGGATGTGTTAAATTGATAAAAAGTGATAGTAAAGAAGATTTATATTATTAGAAAATATTTTTTTATTTTGAATAAATGCAGTTCTTGTTAACCTTTTATACATCAAATATATTAGGCAGCAGAACTGTTTCCAACACTCATAATAAATCAGAATATTAGAATGATTTCTAAAGGATCATGTGATAGTGAAGGGAGTGGATTGGAATCCACTGCTGCTTCAATGTATATGTAATGAGTGATTATAATCAAGGTATTAATCAACACTTTTCCTTCTAAATATCAAATGAGTTGAATTACTTCTCTGGAGATTTTACTTTGTTATAGAAGTTACCAGTGTGATTACTGAAATGTTCTTTTCATGTATTCATTAATGTCAGTATTTGATATTTGAATGCAGTAACGTTGCTTGCCTATTTATCCCAGCTTCCAGAAATTAAATAGGGACTGGTTTTGTGTTTGAGAAAGGTCTTCAACATGTTAAAACACATAGGGGTCATTTAAGTCTATAGTTTAAGGTACCATTTGTCAGTTAAAGCCTATAATTTCCATTTAGGATAAAGTGTCCTATCCTGAGAGAAAGAACTTGTTATCTTGATGTTTTGAGACGAGACTCCTGTTTATAGTTAGAGCCTGGCCAAATCCAACCTTGGAAAAGATGTGTGTCGGTGTGTGTGTTAGTCTTCTTGCTTACAGGTTAAGGAACCACTGGCATTGTTGGAGATTGACTGAGTTGTTGTTCGAGACATGCTGGCACCCAGCAACCCAAATTTGCGACCTGGAAGGTCATGACGTGCCTAACTTCAGGGTCCGAGTGTCAGCGGCATAATCTATGGAGATATGCTTCTGTCTATCTGTATATGTGTGGAAAATTACTATGTTTATCAATTTCTTGGCCAATAAGAATCATTCAGCCTGTAAGCAATGACGTAGCTTAGACCTTGGAAATGGTATAACTGCTGTGATCTTTGTAACTGTAAGTGCGGCGGCCTACGAACTCCTGTGTGAGTCTTGAAGCTGACTTCTGCTGATGAAACTGCAAACTATCTTCAGTAAAACTTTTCTTCTATTTTTTATAATTCTGACTCCGGGTCTTCTTTCAAACATCTGGTCCATGGGTCCTAAACTGTTAACCCCTAACAATAGACTGGATGTCACATGTGACACTGAAGACTGAAGACTTTGCATCACAGAAATAAATGATAATTTAAAGTATAATAAATTGAAAACCAATTATTTTAAATTGTAATAATATATCACAATATTAAAAAAAAATCTGTATTTTTGATCAAATAAATGCAGGCTTGATGAGCAGAAGAAACTTCTTTCAAAAACATTAAAATAGTAATCGTTTCCAAACATTTGGCCTGTACTGTATATATATATATATATATATATATATATATATATATATATAATCCAAATTTTTATTATGTATTATTCTTATTTTATTAATAATTATTCTAAAGTTCATTTGTATATTAACAGGGTTCGAATTACGTGGGAGCCAGTGGGAGCTCAGCTCCCATAGAGAGAGGATGTGCTCCCATGAAAGCAGTAAAATCATACACCTGTGGGGGTCTCTAAAAATCATCAGCACCATTATTTTAAATTACAAATAAAGCACTTTTTCCTTCGGACTACTGTAGCGTGACTTAAAAGATAGGACAAGATGCCAAACACATGGATCTCACGGGATCTCGGATCGTCATCACACTACATCCTTATGCTTAAATCAAGTGATCAAAGTGCTCGTTGCCGCTGCGATCAGTGGCGCGGATACTGTGTTTGTGTGGCTCGCGCACAGTCTTCACTCGCTTCAATCGCTTCAATCCGTTGTGGAGACTCTCTATTCGTTCCAGTGAAATTACAAAACAAAATGCACACAAACGTGTCTCTGCCTGATATACAACCACTGATAAACATAATCGGATTTGATAAAAAAAAAAATATATATATATGAGTACGGATTCGAACCCAGAACCTCTGACACGCTTGGCAAAAGTTCTACCACTGGACCACTTAAGTACACATTAAAATTTGTCGGATCTATTTATTTACTCACGTGAAAATTCTACAACTCACAACATCTTAGACCTCATTAAACGACAAATTAAACCAAATGTACTATTTAAATTGAATTGTGTTACCAACGCTTTTTTTTTTTTTTTTTTTTAAGAGACCCCCACAAAGAAGAAATCATAATTCGAACCCTGTATATTAACATATAAAAGCATATTCTGGCCTTACTGAATGAACACCGTGTGAAAGCACAATCATGTGCTCAGAAGGTCAAAGACAAGGACGTGTATGATATCATTTCAATAATTCATTCTACCCTACGGATTTCTGGTGTGTTCATTCGTTCATTTATTATGGTGTTAATTAAGAAGAGGCAAGCTGTGTGCACTCGCGGAGAAGGGGAAGTGACGGATGGAGAGAGAGAAAAGAAGCACGTGCCTCTTGAATGATCTTCTGGAGTTCCCTGTTCTCGCGCTCCAGCTGTCGTGACTTCTCCTCGTCATTGTTGTTGGTGGACGAGCCGGTTTTCAGCGTGTCCTGCTGCTCCGACTGCCACTCGCCACGAGTGACCAGACGGCGGATCTGCAGAAACGACCGCAACAATCTGAGACACTGCATGGAAACGAACACTGAATTTGTGAAATATCACTGAAACCAATAGTTCATATGGGTGATATTGTGCAGGAGAGGACGGGTAATAAGTAAGGGATCATTTACAGCCAGCCAGTCACAACATGAATCAACTTAGCGATAAAGATCTGTTTTCTGTACATTATTACATGGATACTTACCTAATAAATAAATGGACATGAAATACTGATTTGAATTAAAAAATGTTAACTGATGTGAGAAGAACAAGGCCACAAAGCAGGGCTATTATTAACACACACACACACACACACACACACACACACAAAAAAAATCATTTTTTTAATAATTGAATTGAAGCTGAAATTAAATTTAAATATAAATATTACATGAAAAAAAGAAAAAGCTATAAATGTTTTTTGGCAACTATCTGAAATAAGTTGAAGTACTAAAATTATTAACTAAAAAACACATAAAAACTAAAACTTAAATTAAATTAAATTAAACCTAAACATTAATATAAAAAATAATAATGAACTAATAAAATTGACAAAAGCACCTTTAAAATGGATTAACTGGAAATAAACTAAAACTGAAATATTATTAAAAATTAAACCCAAAAAGTAGTATTTTATAGGAAATAATAAAAACAACAAAAAGCACATTTAAAATGACTTACTGGAAATAAATAAAAACTAAACCTGAAATGAAAATCATTTAAACCTAAACAGCAGGCTAATATAAAAAATATTTTTAAATGAAAACTATATATATATAAAGCTAATTAAATGTATTAATAAAAATTATAATTGTATAATACTAAATTATAGAATCAAACTAAAAAACAGTCAGAATCAAGCATCTCTGAGCGCTGTGTAAAAATACTACACTCTAGGTGAGCATTCTCCAAGATGTTTTGTAAAACATAATTTTGTTCAAAACGAAACAAGTTAACCTAATAACTTGAATGAATCGTGTTTCAAATAACTTAATTCAATCACGTGGAACCGCTGTCCATGATTGAATAATGTTCAACCAAAGAGGTTTTTTTTTTTTTTTGTGTGTTCAAAACGAAACATAGCTTAACCTAATGCACTTATGCAGTGACAAAGAACGAAACCGCGTCAAGGGACAGAACCGAAATCAGACACAAAGAGAATCGACACAATCGTTGTCTACCATAAAGACGAACCAGCATGAATGTGGAAGTGATATAAAGCAGGGGATTATTGAAGTGCATAGACCTTGGGCACGAAGAGCACCACGAGTGTGATGTAGACTGAGAAAATGATGGCCAGAGAGGCGAACGCAAATGAAGCGTCCTGCTGAGAGGAGAGGATCATGGTCACTGGGGCAGTAATCATGCACAGCACCTGGAGACAGAAACAAAGACAGAATATCATTGATCATGTAAAGATATAAATGATAAGGTTTTTATATCAGATCTTAAAGGGATAGTTCACCCAAAAATGATTTTTCTCACCCTTAAGTTGTTCCAAACCTGTATGAGTTTCATTATTCCGTTGAACACAAAAGAAGATATTTTGAAGAATGTTGGTGGACCCCATTGACTTCCATAGTAGAAAAAAAACAATACTATGGAAGTCAATGGGTGCCGTCAACTGTCTGTTTACCAACCTTGTTTAAAATATCTTCTTTTGGGTTCAACAGAAGACAGAAACTCATATTTGGAACAACTTGAGGGTGAGTAAATGCAAAATATTAAGTTTGGGGTGAACTATCCCTTTAGGGACTCAGGGGGAAACAAATATTTGTTGCTGTCTAAACAAGACCTTTATGTACCAAACTCTCACCGCCACTAGAGGGCGTAAATCAACTGTAACAAAATTTTTAAATGCAGAGCAGAAACAGTGCCATGAATGAGCACTGAGAAACTGATGAGATAAAGATAGTGAAGAGATAAATAAAGCAGATGAAAGAAAATGAAAGAGAGAGGGCGAGAACTGTTGATGAAAAAAAGAGAGGTCATTTTGTCAAAACACTTGCAGCGGACAGCTCAGAGTTGAAGATCTTACGGGATCACTGGAGATGTCATATCTGGTGAACAGTGCAGAAAAATAGCTGGTACCTTCAACGACTCTACACACAGATAACTGCGAGCAGTGAACCGACTGTCACAACTGTCTTGAGTCGAAACACCGTCCAGAACACCACTAAAGTCTATTTCCTCTCTGACCTCAACAGCACTGGCGCGATATGAGCTATCCGGTGCCATTCTACCTATCGAAGCATGTTGTTCCCGACACACAGCAGAAACATGGTGCAGTTCTGGGACTCAATCTGATCTTTTGTAAAGGAGCTGTAAGACTGACGTAAAGCATTCCCAGTGAAGTGTTACTTGTTTCCTCATTAAGATGTTTTAGTCTGAGTTTGAGCAAATGGGTGCAATTATGCAAATCATCCGGCGAAGCACTTGGAGTTATTGCCGGAATCAAACTGTTTTCAAGCAGTTGGGCAATTCAGAGCGAAGCACAAAACCACAGTAATCAACGCTTCATTCAAAGAATGTGCTAAAAAAGGCTCGAGCACAAGGAGACGTGTTGATGTTGATAAAAATAAATACACTTAAAGTTAGCATTACGTCAATAGCTATTCTTTTGTTTTCACAGTTAGTATTTACTGGTAGCTTATAGATCATTTTAATAGACACATATAAATATTTTGTATAAATATATTCTAAATCAATTCTATTTATAATTTTCAACCTAATAGAATAATATAAAATAACTCATTAGCTATAAATTAAGAATAAAAGACAAAAAGTACAAAATATTATTTTGATGTCGAACTGCTGCCTGCTTACAATGGTGCGAGATTCGCTAATAGTGATAAAGGTCGAATCCTGAAGGAGTAAGAAAATATGAAAGCTTGTTTCTGCCACTGAATAAAAAACACAAAAGTTCATTTTTATCTCACAATTCTGACTTTTTTCTCGCAATTGTACGGAAGAGGATTAGGGCCAGGCAATAATAAAAAAATAAAACCATCTCGAGATTAAAGTCATTATAATGCGAGATTAAACTCGTTAAATTTCGAGAAAAAAAGTCGAAATACAATCTTGAGAATAAACTCATTAAATATCGAGAATAAAGTCGTTGTGTTGCAAGAAAAAACTCGTAAAATTTCGAGAAAAAAGTCGAAATACAATCTTGAGAATAAACTCATTAAATATCGAGAATAAAGTCGTTGTGTTTCGAGAAAAAACTCGTAAAATTTCGAGAAAAAAGTCGAAATACAATCTTGAGAATAAACTCATTAAATATCGAGAATAAAGCCGTTGTGTTTCGAGAAAAAACTCGTTAAATTTCGAGAAAAAAGTCGAAATACAATCTTGAGAATAAACTCATTAAATATCGAGAATAAAGTCGTTGTGTTTCGAGAAAAAACTCGTTAAATTTCGAGAAAAAAGTCGAAATACAATCTTGAGAATAAACTCATTAAATATCGAGAATAAAGTCGTTGTGTTTCGAGAAAAAACTCGTTAAATTTCGAGAAAAAAACTCGAAATACAATCTTGAGAATAAACTCATTAAATTTCGAGAATAAAGTCGTTGTGTTTCGAGAAAAAAACTCGTTAAATTTCGAGAAAAAAAGTCGAAATGAAATGTAGAGAATAACGCATTCGATAAGTATTCATTGCATAGCCTACTGATATCAACCTCATCGAGGTTCATGGTTTCCCAGGATACCATAAGACGCATTATTAATCGTTGTTGGTGTATGCCTCCATCCACATAATGTAACGACTGTAACCATCTATACAGCCATTAATGGCAATGCCGTACGATTTTTAATTTATCATAGCTGTCCATATGGCAGAGTGCATTTGGGCCAGTCTCCTTCGTCGAAATTCCACACCTTGAGGATCAACAAGTTTAATAATGCGTCTTATGGTATCCTGGGAAACCACGAAACCTCGAATTTCATGTTGGACAAAAGCGAGTACATCGCGCAAATTGGACTGATTTTTTCTTCTAAAAAGACCTAGCCGACCTAGACCTAAGAATGTTCTATTCTTTGTTACTGAAAGAAAGTCTAAAATATAGCTTGACTAAGTGATCCAACTCTGCCATGTCCTCTATCAGTAGGCTATGAACACTGATCGAATGCGATATTCTCTACATTTCATTTCGACTTTTTTTCTCGAAACACGACGACTTTATTCTCGATATTTAATGAGTTTATTCTCAAGACTGCATTTCGAGTTTTTTTCTCGAAATTTAACGAGTTTTTTCTCGAAACACAACGACTTTATTCTCGAAATGTAATGAGTTTATTCTCAAGATTGTATTTCGACTTTTTTCTCGAAATTTAACGAGTTTTTTCTCGAAACAGAACGACTTTATTCTCGATATTTAATGAGTTTATTCTCAAGATTGTATTTCGACTTTTTTTCTCGAAATGTAACGAGTTTAATCTCGCATTATAATGACTTTAATCTCGAGATGGTTTTATTTTTTTTATTATTGCTTGGCCCTAATCCTCTTCCGTACTATTGTGTTATAAAGTCCAATAAAAAAAAAAAAAAAGTTTTCTTACTTTATATCTCACAAATACACAATACTCACAATTGCGTCGCAATTACCTTTTGTATTTTTTCCATATGAAAAACACTATATAATTTTGATGAACAGAGTTCAAAAGAACAGCATTTATTTGAAACAGAATCTTTTGTAACATTATAAATGTCTTTGCTCTCACTTTTCAGTTTAATCAATATAATGCATCCTTGCTGAATAAAAGTATTAATTTCTGACCCCAAACTTTTGAACGTTAGTGTATAAATATTAGCTATTAGTGCGCATATTATTTTGTGATTTGATTAACATGACCTGTACTGTACAGCGCTATATTGTTGTCTCCTAGCAAAGTAAAGTGACATACTTCATGAGCAAACCATTTCTCGTAATATAACAAAATAGCATATGAAGTGAGAAGGGGAGTCACCTGCTGGTTCTCAATTCATTTTCAAGGAGACGGGCGACTCGGCGAGCAACAAAACACCGGCCCAGATAATGCTTCCACCCTGGGTGACAGTTTCCACCACTGCTTATTAGCAGTTTCGATTAATTAACTTTGTCTTTTTATCATACATTTATGAAGGAGTCACATATCATGACTGTTAAAAGTAAAACGCATGGGGAAAGATATAATAGTTAAACAGTTTTGGCTGGAAGGGCACATTATTCTTGCAACAGCATATATGTAGCTATATATTAGATGAAACAATCTCAGGTGTCTAGCCCAGCTGTCAGCTACGGTTAGGCTCCACTGTGAGGACATTATATGCTGCGAAAATAGAAATAGCCAACAGTCAGACTTACAGATACATTGTAGATGGCCATGCCGACCGCTCTATGGTCATTAATCTTCTCGGTGGAAATGGACTTGGTCTCGTAGGCCAGAAAGATGCCCAGCAGCAGCAGAAGTCCCTTGTAGCCGTACACCACACCTAAAGAGAGCAGGCATTACTTATAGTGAGTGCTCTTAAAGCTCGGAGGCTGGTTTAAGCTCTGGGCTCATGCTATTTCTGTGATACCTGAGGTATATGTGATGGTTTTGAGTCCAGTAACACACACACACAAAAACTAAGTAGGTAGAATAACTCAAAAATAATGAAGCTACCGTTTTCTATTCATGTGAACCAGTTATTTTTAATGATTCTTTCAAACTGAGGCAAATTTGAAAAACACTTGACTGTAAAGGGGTTTTGGCAGTAAAATGGTGAGGTGGATGAGCACATTTGACACCATCCTCACCACCATTCAAAACGATTCAACATTGATAATAATAATAATAATGTTTATTGTGCTGTAAATCAGCATATTAGAATGATTTCTGAAGGATCATGTGACACTGAAGACTGGAGTAATGATGCTGAATATTCAGCTTTACAATCACACGAATAAATTACACTTTAAAATATATTCAAATAGAAATTACATATATTTCACAATATTACTGTTTTTACTGTATTTTTTTATTAAATAAATGTAGCCTTGGTGAGCATAAGAGACTTCTTTTCAAAAATCGTACAAAGCGGAAACCTTTTAACGGTATATGTATAACCTAATAGAAAACATAGCAATAGAGATTAACTAAAGTTGCATTTTACTTGGAAATTATATATAAAAAGGCTATTTTATAATTTGCACTATTTTTGAGCAGTGTCATGAATGAATGATTCTTGGGTTGAGTCTATTAGACTTCTCAAAACGACAAAAGAAGAGTTTGGGGTGCAGATATTGATGATGTATGAATACTTGACAATTTAAATAATATCAAATGTTTTGTGTATTATAGTACATATTTTTTTTCATATTACAAAGCCTGGTGAAAATTTGCTCAAATGTCATGAAATTAGTTTCAAATCTTTCCAAAATTGTGACATGAGATGAGAGATTCACCCTTGAAGACTATCTGAAGATGGATAATCTCTGTCCAGTCTTTGGGCCCTATCTTGCACCCAGCGCAATTGACTTTGTACAACGACGCATGTTTCATTCCTATTTTGCACCCGCGCTTTTCCCTCCACAGAAGCACGTCGCTAAACTAGGGAATGAACTTGCGCTCCCTGGGCAGTTCAGCGCAAAAAAGGAGGCGTGTTCCAGCGCAAACGTTCCCTGGTGCTATTTTACTGTTCCATAAAACAATTGCGCCACTGGCCAGAAAAAACCTAGTCTAAAGTCAGTGACGCGTTGCGCGTTGTTCATTATGCTATTTTAAGGGCGCATGCTTGTTCATAATGTATAGAGTGCACAACGCTCATACACTGTGATTCTCTAATCTACACAGAAGCAGCAGTTTTCATTTTTGCAAATCATATTATTACAAACGATAGATAGATAGATAGATAGATAGATAGATAGATAGATAGATAGATAGATAGATAGATAGATAGACAATTTATTATAAATATAATAATTTATTATAAAAGCATACATCTAGCTTACACATTTACCCACATTATTATATGCCTGTTTAACCGAAGCTAATTTGGGTGTGTTTCTCCATCCCCAATGTCACTTCTCTCTCTTTTACGGCCGTGACGAGAGCGTTGGTCTCCTCGGCTGTGAACCGCTCTTGGCGTGCGCCTGGCAAATCCGCCGTTATAATAGCAATACGCCAAGGAAAAAGTGCGTCTGCTCTTAAAGGGAATGTGAGATGATGCTCTGATTGGTTTATTTCACGTTACGCCCAAACCACACCTATGAATAATGAAGCTACTTCAGACCAACCCCTTTTAGATTTGCGCCTGGCGCAAGAGTCATTTATCCCGCCGGGAAAATAGCAACAGCGCCGAGACCCGCCCACAAAGTTACTTGCGCTTTGCGCTTTGACACTTGCGTTTCAGATCATTAAAATAGGGCCCTTTATGTTCATATTTAAAAAAGTTGTGAAAGAAATGAAAATACAAAAACAAATAAATAAAAACAGGAAGAATGGAAAAGGAAGTGAGAGAGAAGAGAGGGACTAATAAGTCACATTAGAGTTTAATCTCGTTTTGAGTTCAGGGAAGGTTTTTTTTTTTTTCTTCTCCGTAATATTATCTTCCTGTACAGTGTGAGAGAGTCAGGCTATGAGATCCAGACCTGGGCACTGACCCACAAAATTTAATTTTACACTGCAGCGCTCTGATAGGAAGTCAGAGCAAGAGGAAAAGTACGAGAAAAAGAGAGAGAGAGAGAGAGAGAGAGAGAGAGAGAGAGAGAGAGAGAGGAAGAATGAGCTGTGAAATAGTGAGAGGAATACAAAATGAACTGGTGGAAAAAATATCTTGAGCATAACAAATTATTAATTTAAATTTCGGAGATAGATTGTATCAGTGTAGAGTGAGAAGCAACCATATAGATAATTAAATTACACATATATATATATATATATATACACATACAAGGGGTGTTAAACGCACAGCCCACAGGGTGATTTTAAGGGAAAAAAATCGTGAATAATTCAGCATTAGGGGTTTAAATGAAAAATCCTTAGCAAACACCACTAAAAAGGGTCACTGAGAGAGAGCACTGGACACGGTGAGTGAATTCTGGATACATACCAAGCCACGTGTTCATCTTCTCTGAACTGCAGTGCTCGAGAAGAGGCTGAATCAACACATCCAGATCTTCTTTAGGAGCCTCTTTAGTGAACTTCTGCTTAGAGCGAGAAAACAAGAGAGCGAGAGAGAGCACTTTAAAGGACAGAGATTGAGGTCAATGCAGCAGAGCACCGCACTACAATCCTTCACCATTAACACCTACTTCCATGCGCTTGCTCTGCAGAAATTTCCAAGGCATCTCAGAGGAAACACATCATAAAAATCAAAGTAACAACAAGAATAAAATAAATAAATAATAAAGTGTCACCACACCTCCACGGTTATGTGCAGTGGGTCCATGATCTGCCAGATAAGCAGAGAGATAACATCAATAGCCAGCAGAACTGCAACGGTCACGTATAGCTTCCACGGCTCCAAGTGCTGTGGCGAATTAACAAGACCATAATCGTTAGTCAATGGTACACAGTCACAAACCATCAAGACAGTCACAAGCAACTGCTATAAATGGGGAAATAAAAGCAAGGTTACAGAAGTTTTAGACATTGAAGTCTCTGTATACTACTTTTTTTTCTGTGGAACACAAAATGAATAAGTTTTGATCAATCTTTATGCATATCACATAGAGAACATGCATTTTATATATAATGCGTTACCTACACATTGCAAAAATATGAACTGACAGTATGTAATGATGCCTCAGTTTTACAAAGTAAGTTACAAGTAAACTACCATTAAAAATGTTGGGTCAATACTTTTAAAAAATTTTTTATAAATGAATACTTTTATTCAGAAAGGATGCATTAAATTCATCAAAAGTGACAGTAAATACATTTATAATGTTACAAAAGATTTGGATTTCAAATAAATGCTGTTTTTTAAACTTTCTATTCATCAAAAAATTCATGCTAAAATGTATCACGTTTGATTTGTCAGATCGTTATCTTGTGGGTTTGTGAGTCATGCTGAGCAATTTCTTAAAGGTGCCATTGCATGGATTATTTTATTATTTTAGAATGTTTCCTGGGGTGCCCTTATAATGTTAGTATGTTTTTTAGATCAAAATTTGTTATAATTTAGAAATAAAAGGCATTTTTCCTAGCCTGATTTTAGCCTCTGGTTTGAAGGGGCGTGTCTGCTGTGAGACTTCAGTGTAAACGCCCACTGCTGTGATTGGCTACTGTGAGACTTCAGTGTAAACACCCACTGCTGTGATTGGCTGCTGTGAGACTTCAGTGTAAACGCCCACTGCTGTGAATGGCTGCTGTGAGACTTCAGTGTAAACGCCCACTGCTGTGATTGGCTGCTGTGAGACTTCAGTGTAAACGCCCACTGCTGTGATTGGCTGCTGTGAGACTTCAGTGTAAACGCCCACTGCTGTGAATGGCTGCTGTGAGACTTCAGTGTAAACGCCCACTGCTGTGATTGGCTGCTGTGAGACTTCAGTGTAAACGCCCACTGCTGTGAATGGCTGCTGTGAGACTTCAGTGTAAACGCCCACTGCTGTGATTGGCTGCTGTGAGACTTCAGTGTAAACGCCCACTGCTGTGATTGGCTGCTGTGAGACTTCAGTGTAAACGCCCACTGCTGTGAATGGCTGCTGTGAGACTTCAGTGTAAACGCCCACTGCTGTGAATGGCTGCTGTGAGACTTCAGTGTAAACGCCCACTGCTGTGAATGGCTGCTGTGAGACTTCAGTGTAAACGCCCACTGCTGTGATTGGCTGCTGTGAGACTTCAGTGTAAGCCTGTTGATCGCGTGAATGAAGATCTTATCATTGCAACGCAGTTTCTGCACTCTCACTAATGATTTCACCAATGCAAACATGATGTACGTACACTAAGAGCTTCTTTGTGCAGTGTAACAGCATCATGATTTCATAACGAGTTTTGGCAAGTGTCCAGATAAACTCGCGCTGTGTGATTGACAGCTTGGGCGACTGGAAAGGGATTGTTCTTTGATCGCTTTCTGTATATTAATCACAGTTTAAGTAAGATTATTTTCATCCTACTAAGAGAAACGACGTGAAGTTGATCGTTTAGTCACTGGCTTGATTTACTGATGCATAAACAGTATTGAACGACTTTGAGAGAAAGATTATCTGTCTGAACTTGAACAATTACACATCAGACATTCACATAACCCACTGGTTCTTCAGAGGCTCGGATGATGGAACTAAAAAAAATACTTTTGTGTTCATTTGTACATCCAAACACTGAGCAACTGCCATGCTTCACTCGTTTGCAAGCCATGATGTCTCTCGAAGAAAAATGATTCGGACGATGATCCGGCTGCGTAGTTCCGAACATGGGCTGGCATATGCAAATTTTTGGAGGCGTACATATTAATGATCCCGACTGTTGCGTCACAGTCGGTGTTATGTGGAGATTCGCCTATTTTTCAGGGGTGTTTTTCAAAAACGAGATTTAAATAAGAAGGAGAAAACAATGGTGTTTGAGACTCACTGTATGTCATGTCCATGTACTGAACTCTTGTTATTTAACTTTGCCAAGATAAATTCAATTTCAAATTCTAGGGCACCTTTAAAAGAACCAGCTCATAAGAGTGATTCGCTCATGAATCTGCTAATAAGAGTCATTTGTTCGTGAATCGAACAACACTAATCGTGCTGCATTTATTTTTGCCATGCATCTTGTGAGAACTTCTTGTCTTTTTTTGTCATTATTTTGGTCTTTTTAAAGGTAGGGTAGGTAATCTTTTTTCTAAAAAAAAACATTCCAAATTTGTTTAAACTGTCTTTATATACCAATACATAATTAAAATGTAAGTACTCTGAAAAAGAAAATATAAAAATCGAGTGACTGTAGACCTTTTAATCTGCAATAAACACAGCTCATTATTTCCATTCACTCCCACCCCCTCCCTTCTGAGCTCCTTCCAAAGCCACGCCCCCAAAACACATGAACGCGCGACGCCAAACGCTCAGGCTCAGCTGGAAGACGCATTTATTACCTGAGACGAGTGGAGAGGAAGGAGCGCAGTACATACAGTGACATCATGTCAGAATCACATGTAATAAAATACCTAACTTTATCACTATATATAAACAAATAAGATTTCTTTTAGTACTCACTATCAAGCTAGCATATCGATAATGGTAAAGTTTCATTCGGTAACAAGCTATATTTATAAGGCAAAACTAAAAACAGGTTGCATTGATACACGTTTTTCCATTACCATCAGTTACACTGTGATGAAGGTGAATTTCGTGTAAGATTCATAACATATACGGTGTTTTGCATGTAAGAGTTTCCATGATGAAAACATTGTTGACTCTAATGAAGACTAACGTAACTTACACTCCGAGTCCGGAGACAAGTACCGCATCGTCGGTTCGAGGACAGGTCCGGGGTTGAGGGCGAAGCAGAGGAGGTCGTTCAAGAGTGCGGGCAGGGTCCGAGGAAGTAGTTTTTGCCTTGTTTGCCTTCGCTGACTGCATATGCAGGTGCTTTGAGCTGAATATTTCCGGAACGGTGACATGTGATGAGTGCACGCAGGGCAGCGCGCGCAGTGGGGCTCGGGCACGAGACATGAAGGCATCTGATTGGTTCTTTACATTCGCACCGAATGGCAGTGATTGGTCAGAGTTTTTACTGTCCTGCAGCTGCTACAGAGGTCTGATTTTTTTCATTCCTTTTTCTAAACACATAATGTATTGACTACTATCAGGATGGAAGGACCATTTCACCCAGTATAAAAAAAAGTGTTTCTGAACAGGATTACCTACCCTACCTTTAAGTAATCACATTAAATTCAGACTGCAAACCCACAATCGCAATTTGGGTAAACAAGATTCCTTTTGCTGAAGCTTAGAAAAAAGCCCCAAAAAATTACAACACAAACACCACGAAAGCATTATAAAGTGGTCCATACAATAGCTTTGTGTGAGAAACAGATTTTTTAGCATGCAGCAATGAAAATGATCAGTGAATGACTTAAAGTTTAGTCAGTTTTACACAAAATTATCGTATGATTTCAGAGGACTTGAAATACAGCACATAAGCCATATGAACTACACAAAAAAAAAAAAAAGTTTCAAAGCTTCAATTTTTAAGTACAATCAACTTGGATTTTTAAGTCATTTCAACTTAAATTACATCAAACTGACTTTAAAAAATGAGTTGAAACTTTAAAAAACTTAAAAGTATTTTGAGGAGTTAAAGCAATGTAAAACCATGCCATAACTTATTGGTCATATCATATTTTGCAATGGTGATGTATTTGTCCTTTTTGGAGCTTAAACGTCATTGCATGAAAAAAGTTGTATAATGATTCTTCAAAAACTTTTACTTTTAAGTTTCACAGGAAAAAAAGTAAAAGCATTTGGGTTTGGAATGACACGAAGGGCGAGTAAATAACGACGGAACTCTTTTAAAGTACCAGCGCCGTCAAGGTGCTGATCTGAATAACACGTTTATTTTCTTGTCAAGGTAAATGATGGAATTGCTCTGACACCATAACAATTGTGTTTACTCCACTGCATGGTGGGTAAGAGGAAAGCAGAATGCCAATCATCAGCAAACATCAGGAAAGTCATGTGTTACAAATGTGGAGTTATTTTCAGCTCCCATTCCATCCATTAAAATATGGCCGCAGGCTCCCTCTGGGCCGTCAGCCTGGGAAAACGGGATAGAACCGAGCTTCGCAGCACACTTTCTTTTCTCTCTCTCTCTCTCCCTTAATCGCCGTGAAGGCGTCAAATGACCCGAGAGCCCCGTTTCTACAACATTCAGCCTGAGCGCCGAACTTTCTTCAAGTGCTGTCGAACCACTTAGGCAAATTGCCCCATTACGGACATTGGGAGAGTTGAAAGTCATCTCGATTCGTCGCGCGGAGCGCTTGAATAATAAAGCCCCCTGAAGGTCGGATTTCCGTAAAAGAAGTTTAATGCTCATCCATATTCATCCATACTGCATAGTTGGGGTAATCTGGTTGTCTTTTGATGAGGTCTTAGGGTTTCCCTAATGCCGTGTCTTATTGCTTTAGGACACAGGATCAGAGCGAACACGTGTCAAGATGCTAATAGTGTGTTTGTGTTGTGTAAGGATGAAACGGACAGAACTTCTCGCAGCAACAGTAAGCGAAAGGAGGGGGAAGGTTCTTCTCTATTTCATGCTGGGAAGCTTCAGTCAGCGGTGTGTGATTCTTTAATATGCAGTAGATAACAGCGAACTAGGAAGCGCTGCGTAATGCAAGCGTGCTGCTAGTCACATCTGCAGATTCTGCAAAATCATCTGAAAATAATTAAGGGGTTACTGAAAAATGTAAAGTATTGTGCAAACTCTACAGCCCTGTCATCATTCTAATTAAACTAAATGTAATTTATGTGAAATCCAATACTTACAGCTATTTCATTGTGATTTTCCGCCCACTTTCAATTCTTTTACTTCAATGAAAGGTTAGGTTTTTGCTAATTGTTTGAATGAAAGATCAAAAGGATAAACAACGCAGATTTATTTTTACAGCCATCTTTGATCATATTTACCAGGGGTGCCAATAATTCTGACCACAACTGTACGTTAACATTTTTATAAAAATATTCTGTATATAGAAATATTGAAAATGTAACTGCCCTTGTAATTGTAATTATTATGTTATTATTAATATGTTATAAATAATTAATAATAATATCATTTTTTTTATAATTTAAAAAAAATATAATAATTAAATTACAATATTGTGAAGCTGTGTGCAGATGGAAAGAAAGTCATTAAGGGAAATAATTTCTAATTATTGTGCAAGCATTTTTTTATCCACTCAAGACTGCTTTACCTTCCTCTTCTCTTTTTTCTCATCTTTCTTGGTGAAGACCGTGTGAACCCACCAGATCTTGGTGAACATGCTGCCATAGGCTAAACTAAAGCCAAGTCCTAGCAGCCATAGGCGAAACTACGAGAGGATGAGAGAGAGAGAGAGTTCATTTGGGAGCTTAGCTCCAAAGCAGCAATTCCTTTTTTTACAACAAATCTTCACTGTGCTCAAAGGTCAAGGCTGAATGAGAGGAAACGGCAATATAAAAGTGACTATAACATTTACGACTCTACCTGGCACACCACAGGGAACTGTGATCTATGGACATGGAGGCCATCGATGCCCAAAGGAAAGACAGCTGCCAATGCCAGCACGCATCCCACCGCGGTCATGTTGTTCAGATAGGGCTGAGAGTTCTGAATGTATCTGTCAGGAGGGTTAGAACAGACTACAACTCAGCCCACAGATATATTACACCATTTCAAAATGAGAAATCCAAACCATTTCATGTTGGGCTGAATTATTATTTTGTAAGTGGCTTGGGAGCATTTAGAGGACTCATAAAATCATGAAAAATCGATTTTCCTTCATCCTAATCATCTAAAAATCCTCCCCAGGTCAAAATGGGTTTTATTAAACCTTCTATCCATGATAATTTCATTTCACTTGTGTGAAATCGTGTTTTGTGAACCAGCCAAAATGTGATGTCGCTTTGTAATGAGGTTGCACTGCACTGAAAAATACAATAAAAAACATTTTCTTAATTCTGTTTTTCAATAAAAAATATATAAATCTCACCCTTAAAATAAGATCAAATTACTTGATTCATTTTTATACAACATATCTTTAATAAAGTATTTTTTAAAATATTTTAATATAAGTATTTTTTTGGCAAATAGTTTTTTTTATATATTAACTCTTCCCCCGCCATTGACGGAAATACTGAAATACATTGACATACTGAACAACATTAAAATAATCATAAAATTACTGTTAATTGTAAGATTTTGGGCTCAGGGTTCCATTCGTTTTTCATCTCTAACAACAAAAATGTTGCAAAATGGGAATCATTTTCTATATAACAGAGATATTTAATGATGCCATCATTGTAAATGGCTTGTAAACAAGACATTTAGTTTACATGACAGGGGATCAAAGAGGAAGAGTGCAGGGCACAGACTGAAGGAAGACTGTCAAAGCATAAATATACTGACAAGACCTTTTCTAGCAGTCAAACATCAATATAAAAATCAATAGATTCGAATTTTGATGTCATCATCTTTTGGAAAGTTATCTGAAAGCAATGTTAGTGGCATATTTGCTGTTGTATGGCAAAATTAAAATCATAAGAAAAATGAGTTGTGTCAGTAATTGTAAGGTTTAAGGCATGTGGATTTCTTTTGAACACAGGATACTGACCTGACGCTACTGTTGTATATGTTGAAGGAGAGGCAAACTATGCCTAGAATGATTCCCAGCCCGGCAAAGACAGACACTGATACAAAGAGCTTCTGGGAAAGATAACGGAACTCCTTAATCACCTTGGTCTGGTCTGCCGGAGGGCCGAGGCCTGTCAAGAGAGAAACCAGTCAGGAAAATCAGAGGAACTGATTGGCAGATAAGAGCGTAAAGATCACTGCATGGTGACACTGGAAACATAAACACATGCAGAAAAAAAGTTCGAGATTGACTTTATTGACAGTATTCCGGGTTGGTTCAGAGCATCATTATCTACGTCTGTGCTGTCAAACTTCATAAACACGACTAGGACAGAATATTTATTTTTTGACAGACAGTTTTCTGTGAAATATAGGGCCACTGGGTCGGTTTGACACGTCAAAAGGAAGCTCACGACGTTCACACATTAGCAGGACCAGATGGAATCGCACTTTTTGCGTAAGTTTTGGCGGGAATTCTGCAGAATTCTGTGAAACAGATTTAAAGATGTGTTAAATGGAGCTGGGAGTACTACACTTTTTTTTTGCTATTTCTAAGAATAAACAAACACACTAAAAATATTTAATGAGCAAACATGCCAGGGACAAGGAATGTGTAAAACTGACTGAAGGCTGTTCTAATTCTGAGCGGGTGCATGAGGGCTCAGGGCGCCAGTGGACAATTCTACTTTTTTGTTCTAAAATCTCTATTAACAAAAGTGTTACAAAATGAGAATAATTTTTAAAAAGGGAGATTTTTAATGATGGCATCTGGTATGAACTTATTGTAAATGGCTTGTAAATGAGACCTTTGGTTTACATGACACGAAGAGAAGTGGAAGAGAGCAGGGCACAGACTGAAGGAAGAGGTAACACTTTATTTCAATGGTCCACTTTAGACATTCTACTAACTTTGCAACTACATTTCAACATGAACTCTCATTAGCATATTAGTAAACTGTTAGGTTCGGGTTGGGTGTTAGGGTTCGGGTTAGTAGAATAAGTTGACATGTAGTTACTTATAGTCAGTAGAATGTTTGTTGGAAGACCATCAAAATAAAGAGTCAGCAGATATTAAGCAGACAGTCTACTAATACTCTTAATGAGAGTTAGTTGACAGGTAGTTAAAAAAAGTTACTTTACTTATATTAGTAGAATGTCTAAAGTGGACCATCGAAATAAAGTGTTACCAAGGAAGACTAATGTAAATGCATAAATATACTGACAAGACCTTTTTTAGCAGTCAAACATTAATGTAAAATTGATAGATTAAAATTTTGATGTCATTATCTTTTATATAAGTTATCTGAAAACAATATTATGGACATTTCTACTGTTGTATGGCAAAATTTTAATCATAAAAATTAGTTGAGAGAAATATACATATCATAATTAGTCAAAATGACTGATTAGTCAGCTGTCTCTGTTGTTTGACTGTGTTGAATTCCAATAAATTTCGTTCAACATACTGTACTGTACAGTTTGAATATTTTTGTAATGCTTTTGAAGAAGTCTCTTATGCTCAGCAAGGCTGCATTTATTTGATTAAAAATACAGAAAAAAACAGTAATGTTGTGAAATATTATTACAATTCAAAATAACTGTTTTGTTATTTAACACTTTAAACATTAATTGTAATATATTAATGTATTTCCTTCACAAATCATTCTAATATGCTGATTTGCTGTTCAAGAAACATTTCTTATTATTATCAATGTTGAAAACAGAACAGCATGTATTTTTTTGTAGATTTTACATTTACTGTCACTTTTGATCAATTTATAACATATTTGCTGAATAAAAGTATTAATTAAAAATTATATATATATACATATACATGAATATACACATAGAGAGAGAGAGAAAGAGAGAAAGAGAGAGAGAGACAGAGAGAAAGAGAGAGAAAGAGTGTGTGTTTGGAGGAGTTTTATTTCAAATATATAAATAAATCTTGTCAATTTGCATCTTAACATGTTGTGAATTAAACTGTGTCAGCCATAATTCTTAAATGAACAAGTAGAACAATCATGAACAACACCTACATTTGATCCATGGTAGTTAATGATAATAGTAAATAATAAATTAATCTCAAGTAACTAAAGAGTTCACAGTACCATAGTGAATGCCTTTTTAAAAACATTGTTATCACTCCTCACACTAATGTTATCACTCTTCACTGGAACTGACTATAATTATACATTTACGCCTCTTGCTGTTCAGTCTGTCACTATAATTACAACCAAAAACAGGATTCCTGTGGGAACAGTAATTACAGTGAGGATGGCGTGTGTAAAGCTTTTTGATATAGACAGATAAACGATTGACAGGAATCTAGCGATGAGCAATAGTTAAAATGGAAGTTTTTTTTCTGTCAGAGGCAACCATTACCAGGGACGGAAAGCTGACCGTGAGGGAAACTTGTCAGTGAAAGACAGCTGGTCCTTTGGTTTGTCAAAGTGACACGATGTTTGTTGATAATTTTCAGAATGTCAGAACACTGACGAGTCAAGAGTGACATTTGCTACTGCAATGTGGCAGCAATACTGTGAGAGATAAATGTGTGTGTGTGTGTGTGTGTGTGTGTGTGTGTGTGTGTGTGTGTGTGTATGTGAGAGAGAGAGAGAGTGTTAGAAAGCTCTGTCCGCCAGTTGATGCATTCTCACAGTAAACCTTCCGTCGTCCTTGATCTAAGAATCAGGACAGGGTGTTGCTATGGAGACCTGGCTTAACAACAGTTTCCACAGCAATTTGGAAGAGAAAGTCTTACTAAAGTGGTTGTCAAGTGCTACCAAGAGATGGTTGAAAAGCAAGGGCACTGCCATATGGTTAAAAAATCATAGTCCTGACCGGAGGTTACATGTATTATATGTTTTAAAGGCCACAATTTTATGCTAATAAAAATTAAGAAACCCGTGGATGCTTGAGAATCTCCACTAATGGATTCCCGAGGAGGTTACGTGTTATTTGGGAAGAACATCTGCTGCTTCAGCTATTATCAAGGGCAAAGAAATGGAAAGCCATGTCACCAGCTCTACGCTCTGCTTTTTTCAGTGGGGAGAGCGGAAGAAGTGACTAAATAGGTCATAACTCAGTTTTTCTGAAAATAGCCGTGATTGGCTTAAAAGGATGTAAATTTGCGACTGGGGGAAGAAAAATATTTTAAACTATGTCAAATGGCTTTTTTGGAGGGATTTATGCCCTTTAGCAGAGAGAAGAGTGTTGACAGGAATGGTATAAGGACATGACAGAGGCCAGGCTTGAAACTCTGACTCTGAAGTGTAAAAACCATGTGCACAACTGATGCTCTAAATCAAATGCTTCTCAAGACCCCAAAACTGGCTTGGCCAAAGCAGTTTTCTTTCACATGTTGACATTTTTAAACTGGAAGTTAGGGCAAGACATACCAGATTGGGAGGGCTTGTCTCTTTTTTTCAAATGGATACACGCACACACACACACACACACACACACACACAAACACGAACACTAACGTTCAAAAGGTTGGGGTTGGTACGTTTTTTTTTAAGTCTCTTATGCTCGCTAAGGCTGCATGTGTGTGATAAAATACAGTAAAAACAGTAATATTGTTAAATTTAATTAGAATTTAAAATAACTGTATTCTGTTTTAATATATTTTACTATGTAATTTATTTCTGTGATGGTAAAACTGAATTTTCTGCATTATTACTCCAGTCTTCAGTGTCACATGATCCTTCAGAAATGATTCTAATATGATGATTTAGAGCTCAAGAAACATTTCTTGTTGAATGTTGAAATGCTTCAATGCTGAAAACAGTAAAAAAAAAAAAAAAAGACATCTTTCCTAAATAAAAGTATGAATTTATTTTTAAAAAATCCTAGTTACCCCAAATGGTTATATATATGTAGCCCTCAAAGTAGAGTTGCAAACCTTTGAGTAGCCCTCAAAGTAGAGATGCACCATTCATTGTTAAAATAATAAAACACTTTATAATATAATAAAACATCAATTACATCCCTACACCAGTAGGTGGCGACAAGTGACTGTCGTTGAATCATTTATTCAAGAGATTCGTAAAAAAACGCTGATTCATCCAGTAATGAAACAAGTGAAGGGTGCATCTCAATCAGCTCCCTAGTTCAGTAGTCAGGGCACTGATCAGGGAGTCGGCCATTTTAAGGGATGTCTCAATCGCAAAATCCTCCCAGTGTGAGTGTACTGAAACTTTCGCTCCCTAAAAAGTCCCACAATGCACCGTGAAAACCAGGGAGCATTGATGCTCACTATTTTCCCTTAACGGAAGTTCTGAAGCATGAACTTCAGAAACCATCAGAAACATGCCAGTCTTAATATATTTCAACTTGGGTCATAGTTCACCCAAAAATGAAAATTCTGTAATCAATTACTCACCCTCATGTCGAAACACTGTAATAATCCTGTCAAATACAGTAAATTCCAATGTTGTGTCACTGAACTGACATCACCATCTTTACTAATCTTTCACTTTTTCCAGACTTTGCAGTAAAACTTCTGCCTGTAGCATTGATATTCATCTTGTAGCCATTCAAAAAACAAGCGCAGTGTGAAGTGTGAGGTCATTACTCGTCTAATGTAGGGCAGTGCTGCTTTGTTACAGTCACGCTGGTGGAATCCACTCAATGGGATCACGGCATGAAGGATTGATTAGAGCCTAAATCAAGAATGACTCACAGAAGAGGACCGGGCAAATCCAGCAAATAATCGCCTCTGTATCTCTTGGGAGAGAAAATACAGGATTTTGGTGGTGGCAATTCAATTCCAACCTCTTGGCAGAAAACCAATTTGTGGGGTAATAGGGAAGGCACTGTTTGGTGTTTTGTAAATGATTTACTAGAATAGCATCCATGCAGGAAAATGAGCAAGTTGAGCAACAACTGTGAGTTTTCTATCAAAGCTATTCTAGTGCGGTGACATTACACATGATGGGATGCTTTTAAAAGTAAAGCATTTATTTTGCTTTGTTCACACTGCATATTTAGGACTGACTGGCAAAATGGATGGGAAAACTGAAATGAATTTATGAGGTGCATGAGACAGAAAGTGTCAAAAGCCTTTCTGTATTATTGACACATTCATGCATATGCTGAGTGTGAAACCACTCATCCGTTTGCTCATTCAGTACACTAAGTGCAAACGATGTGAGTGTAAATGAGTGGATCCATTCACAGCCGTAGACATTGCACTTTGAGTGACGTTACACTCACCTTGCATCCCGAATGATGAAAAAAGTACTGAATCTAATCTAATCATTCAGACTGAAACATTTCCGTTTTAAGACCATATTTATATATAGTTTGCATCGGGTTAGAGTAAATAACACCGTTTTTATTACAACCATGCTTTTAAAAGCCTTTTAAGTGACTGGTAAAATAGTTTGAATACCATGTAACAATACTATGCCATAATTTTGAATATTATACTATTCAATACACTACTGTTCAAAAGTGTGGGGTAATTTTCTTTTTTTTAAAGAAATCAATAGTTTTATTCAGCAAGGATGCTGAGTGCTGCGTACCAAACAAGAATGAACCTCATTGGTTCTTGCTGAAGCTCAAACGTGATGCGTAACACACGAGAATGAACCTCATTGGTTCTTGCTGAAGCTCAAACGTGATGCGTAACACACGAGAATGAACCTCATTGGTTCTTGCTGAAGCTCAAACGTGATGCGTAACACACGAGAATGAACCTCATTGGTTCTCGTACGTCAAGCAAGCTATGTGAATAAAAGCTTAATTAAATCTGTTCATTGTATAACGTAACCGTGTCTATTCTGAAAATTTGGACTAAACCATTTGATTTATATGGTTTAGTTTTATGATCTTTTTATGAACTTTTTGAAGCGTCAAAGTTGTAGTTGCGTGGACTGTCAATGGAGGGACAGAAATCTCCTAAATTTTATTTAAAATGTCTTCATTTCGAAGATGAACAAAAGTCTTACGGGTTTGGAACGACATGAGGGTGAGAAATTGATTACAGAACTTTCATTTTTGGGTGAACTAACCCAAGTTGTAATAATATTTTACAATATTACTGTTTTACTGTGTTTGATCAAATGAATGAATGCCTTGCTGAGCATGAGAGACATCTTTCAAATCATATCATAATCATAAAGAAATAATCACATAAACATGTTGCATGCAAAACATATATATTTTGCTAGAACACACAGCTATTTTGAATGACTGTGAATGGAAAAATATGCTTTTTAGAGCCACAGTGAACCATGCTCATAAGTCATACCTTGAGTCTTTGTACCAGACTACAAACAAATAAATGGAAGACGTCAAAATATTGGATTTTTGATGCCTGTCTGGACAAAACCTTGGTTTACCTTTCTACAAGAAGATTAAATTAAGTTTTTCAATTTCACACTGTTTCCTCCATGCTGTACTTTACCATTTATCTGCGACCATCATCACACATTTTCATTTGATCTGCTCTGCGCCTTACATCGGTTTCATCAATATCAGTTTGTCAATCGAGAAACTTCACAGAGCCGCACAAAGGTCAGCGCGAGCCGTGAACGGCATGTGGCTGCGCTCCCCTGGGTCTGTATGGCCTCCTCTAGCAGAAAGGACAGCTAATTGTTAGCGATGTATTAAAGAGCGCAACAGGGATTTGTTGAGCAAACAGAAATCAATACCGGTAAGCCTCAATCTCGACGGGCCGAGTGCGGCTGTGAAAGGTGACGGGAGTGGAATGGACAGAGCTGTCTCGATGTGCAGAAAAAAGGCTGGTTTCTCTTACCAATCCATTTGTCGTTTCCATACCAGGACAGGTTGCCTTTTGTGCTGTCATAGTACCCAATCTTCTTGTAGCTCCCACCTGAGGAAAAAAAGGAATTGAAATGAAACATGACAAATGTCTGAAAGAAAAGTGAATATGAAACCACTTCTCATGCCGACATCTTCCCGAAACAAAGAGACCCTCATCTGTCTGGGAATTATAAATGGACAGACTAACCCAGCTAACAGGGACATTCTGGCAAAGTTCTCTCAAAATTAATAACAAATGTAATAAAATGTTAGTTAATAGTTTTCTGGTTTTTAATAACATTTTCAAAATGTTAGCACAAATATATTTACACATTGTTAATGAAATGTTTCACTTGGACGTTCGTCTGACATTTTTAAAACATTACTACTTACTACTTGTTTCAAAACATTCAACATTCAAAAAGTAACATTCCCATATTGTTTGTAAAATGATTTTGCTAACCTGCGTATATATAGTTTGTAAAACATTTAAAAAAAAATGAACTTTTTAAGAACATTCAGAAATAATGTTTCCATAACTTAATGGGAACATTATCAAAATGTTCTTAGAACATAATTTTGTTAGCTGGGTAGACATAATGTTATTTTTAAAGGCTTGTATTAAAAGTTTTCCTGTGTAAATATAGCATCTAATTAACAGTGTGTCAACTAAAGGTCACATTAACAAAACCTGCTTTCACCAAGCACTGCAATAAAAAGCTTCAAAAGAGGCCTGACTCAACAAATCTGCAAAAGTAGTCGATTTAAAGCTGTATCAATAGGTCGAAGATAAAAAACAAGCCCAACTGCATTGATCAAAGTTAGTCTGAAAGGGAACATATTGTAGAAAAACCCTTCTTGCATTTTGGAAATCAAAGACTTTGATGTACTATGTAGACAAACTTTCAGAACATTAAAGTTAGACTCTCTTACCAGTCCAGACCATTCATTGAAACTAAACAACTAAAATACGACCACAGACACAGTGAAGTAATGAGGAGGAAGTAAGATAGATGGGCTTTTCTTTAACTGCAGCAAGTTTTTGCCCTGTGAACTTTTAGAGCTACCTGACTAGAGAAAGCAGAGAAAAAAGGCTGTTGCCAAATAGGCAGGAAAAATTCAACACCCATAATGCACTGGGTATGTTGCCATCCAAGGCCACTCCCACCAGTCTGCTATGGATACGCTTGGCCGGATACCGCCTTGCTTTAGTAGGAAATACTTCTTAGCAAACTTTTAGTCACAATGGTGTCGACGTGTATTGTTTCCGCGTGCAGGAATTCAAAGAGTAAACGTTTAAAACATGATTTAAAAAAAAGTATCGATACTAGAAGTTGGAATATCGATACACTATCATGAAAGAAAATATTGCGATAGTTAGCTGTATAAATATTTTTGCACAGCCCTACTGTTTGATTGGGAATTAGTGGTGTGACAGTCAGAGGGCCATATTTTAACGATCTGAAACGCAAGTGTCAAAGCGCAAAGCTCAAGTAACTTTGTGGGCGGGTCTTGGCGCTGTTGCTATTTTCCCGGCGGGATAAATGACTCTTGCGCCTGGCGCAAATCTAAAATGGGTTGGTCTGAAGTAGCTTCATTATTCATAGGTGTGGTTTGGGCGTAACGTGAAATAAACCAATCAGAGCGACATCTCACATTCCCTTTAAGAGCAGGCGTGCTTGTTCCATGGCGGGTTGCTATTATAACGGCGGATTTGCCAGGCGCACGCGAGGAGCGGTTCACAGCCGAGGAGACCGACGTTCCCGTCAGGGACGTTGGGGATGGAGAAACACACCCAAATTAACTTCGGTTAAACAGGCGTATGATAATTTGGGTAAATGTGTAAGCTAGATGTATGCTTTTATAATAAAATGTCTATCTATCTATCTATCTATCTATCTTTCGTAATAATGTATGATTTGCAAAAATGATAACTGCTGCGTCTGTGTGTAGAGAATCAAAGTGTATGCGCGTTGTGCACACGCTACATTGATTAAGGCCAAGCATGCGCCCTTAAAATAGCATATGAATAACATGCGCAACGCGCCACTGACTTTAAACTGTTTTATTTCGGTCAGTGGCGCAATTGTTTTCTAAACCTGTAAAATAGCATGAGGGAACGTTTGCGCCGGAACACGCCTCCTCTTTGCGCTGAACCGCCCCGGGGAGCGCAAGTGTATTTCTTAGTTAACCGACGTGCTTCTGTGGAGGGAAAAGTCCGCTTTGCGCGGGTGAAAAATAGGAATGATACATGCGTCCGTGTACAAAGTCAATTGCGCTGGGTGCAAGATAGGGCCCATAGTCTTTAAAAAACTGGCACGTTTTTCACACAAAAAATACTGAAATAGTGTATTTTTACTAGTTAGTCAAAGCAACATCATAAGTGAACAGTCATCAAAACAGACAAATACACAATACTACAAAAATGAAGGATGTGACCCTTTAAAATGCAATTAAGTGCATCATCTACATTAGTTTTAGGGTTTTTCTGTTTTGTTTGTACCTTGCAGTTGCTCAATGAGAGTCCAGGCCATACGTGAACCCTGAGCGTCAAACACGACGTGACCCTACGAGACACAGGTGCAAGAATATAAATAGTTCAAAGACATTATGATAAAGCCATGTCAATACAAAATCATCATAGAAGAAATCCATTTGTGATTCATCATGAAAAAAACGTATAAAATCTGTGGAAAAATTAAAGGCTGAATCATTCTATAATGAGTTTGATATTTGTATGCATTATAAAAACAGAATCATCTGAGACTGATGATTGCCAATGTGAATTTAAAATTTAAAAAGGTTGTTCTGACAGGTCTGAGAAATTAATGTCTGGAGTATTTTATCTCATTGTTATTTGACAGCTATTTCTCCTTTGCTTTTCATCAACTCACAGACACTCCTTCAAACGAGCTGGTGTTGAGGGCTCTGTATATTTCAGCAGTGATTTCCTTGTTGTTGTAGTTGAAGTCCTCCAGTGCCCAGCCTTTGGCCCTCAGCGGGGCCACCGTTTTATTGAGGGCCAGTGCGAGAGCCCACATGGCATCATACGCCAACGGAGCTTCCTGAAACCCGCCCGTTTCTTCTGGGTTTTTGCCCCCGAGACGTGACATCAGCTGCACCAGGAACTCTTGGGATGTCTGTGGAGGATTTGAGAAGGATTAATGATCCCATCCTGACATTTTCATAGATACGTTTTACATAGGCATCATCATAGTCAAAATCTTAAAATCCACTCACCAGGTTGGAGGCTCCGCGGACGGTCTCCGGGTTTAGCATGACGATTTCTGTGGTGACGTGCCCTTCCACGGCTTCAGTCATGTTCTCCACTGTGCAATTGATGGCCGGATCTTTGATCTTAAACCAGTTGTCTGCGTACCAGCCGATGAGGAACCATACATGCTTCTTACCATAGAGTTTTTCTTTGAAGACCTGCCAAAGATGACACCATGTTTTGAAGGTCTGTGCTTAAGCAATAATCGTATTCAATATTTTAATCTCGGTTAAGCCACAGTAAGTTAACTCAAGCCGAGTAGAAGCATCGAACTGAATTGTGCTGAATTGATTTAAAATAAATTGACGGCTCAGATGTATTTGTAAAAAGAATCGTAGTTGCTACTTACCTCACAAAACACCTTTCTGGCTTCAGTCTCGTAAAAGAGGCCAACTATGATTCTGGCATCTTGACGCTGTAGACAAAGACGCAACAAACAATGTGACATATAGTAAAGTGTCACTATCCTGATTTACATCCATATATTTTAAGGCAAATTTTGGGATAGTGCATAAAAACACTGGATGGAAACTATGTCAAATGTATTTAAGCATTTATTACTGCTTTTATTCTGAATTATTAATGATAAAATGTAGGCTCTATTGAACAATTCTATATTAAAGCAATAAGTCACTTGAATATGTGTTTTACAGTGATATTGCCATGGGTAAGAACACCTTTTTGTTACTTATTGCTTTAACTTACTCTGTTTGTGACATGATTTAAAGGTGAAGTGTGTCATTTCTGCACCATTAGCATCACCAAACTGAACTGCAAATATGATGACCGTTTTTAAAAAGGCTAGACATATGCCAAAACAAGTCAAGCATTTAACAAGACAGTCCTATTCTCATGAGATGTTTATGCAATATAATTTTACAATAAATTATGCTGTCTAACTATTCAATAACAGATGCCACAGTAGCGACCAAGACAGTATCTGAACCGTCACTTGATCTGACGAAGGAAACCGATTCTTCAGAGTGTTGATTTATTGTGCTCTGCCTGCTAGCTAGCTACCCGACACGGGCTGGGGAGAGGAAGTGAGCGGCTGGTGAATTTTTCATCAAAGCACCTTCAGGTTTTTGACAGCCACTGCGGGATCGGTGAGGAAGCTCTGTCTAACGCTTATCTCGATGCCGGCCTCCTTCACACGCTCCTCCAGATCATCCAAAGTCTGGAGAGAGAGAGAGAGAGAAAAAGAGAGAGAGTGCGGTGAGACGGCGGGTGTGACAGGAGAGGAGTGATGGAAGAGAGCACATGAAAAGATCAAGGAGCGAATGAAAGAGAAGAACAAAAGGTGAATGGTCAAAGCGCAGACCAAAGTTAAAAATGACAAAGTAAAGGAAATGTAAAAATAAAACAGTCCGGAACAGTCAGAAAGAAAGGTAGATTTGGAAAAAACACCCAATAGGCTATATATAATATATATATATATATACTGTAAAAAATTATTGTTGGTTTAACTTAAAAAAGTAAGTTACCTGGTTGCCTTAAAATTTTGAGTTCATTGGAATTAAAAATTTGAGTTAAAACAATGAAGAAATCACTGACTTGTACTGTAGAAGCCTGTTACCAATGTAAGTAATTAGGCAGCTTTTTTTTGGAAAAGTGCTCTTGAGATATCCAACATCAATGAATGGAGGAAATGGCAAAAGAAAGAGGATGTGAACAGGAGAGAAGGATTGGGAAGAAAGTAAATGAGAAAAAGAGATGAGCTGGTGAAGAGATGGAGGGGGATCATTAGCCTAGCGGAATTACGCTAGCTCAATAGCCTACTGAATCAATGCATGAGAGATTTATGACTTGGTCAATATTCCTAGCAGCCAACATGAAGAAAAACGACTTTAAGACCTTCATCACTTAAGGAGAGAATAATCAACCACGGTCTTTGCCATTAACTCTGAGACATTAACCTTACAGTAAAGGGGCAGCAGCTAAGCTGCTAACAGTTTTAAGAGGAAAAGGAAACTACTTTTCTGGGAAATTACTTCCTTTAAAGGGGTCATATCATTTTTAACATTTAATTTCCCCCTGAGGTCCACTTACAGCGCTCATCGAAGTTTTTTTTGCGCCTATACAGTCATCATTTAATAATCATAACCATTTTCCATTTCCATCCTCTTAGTGACATTTCATTGCATTTTTTTTTTTTTGCCTCTTTGCAAAGCCTGTATTACATTTTGACAGGTTTACAAAACAATCAAAGCTGAAATGTACCATAAAGAATGTGATGGTCTTTTCTAATTTTGGGATATGCAAAGCGGTAGGTGCTACACACAGCCAAGAAGACGGATTTGACTACACCTTTACCTTCATTATTAGTTCTTCATGTGTTCACCAATTAATATTTTGGTATTTACACTGGCATGTCTATTCTACTTCCTCCTTACAGGCATGTCAAGTCACAGAACACCAAATAGGCATTCAGTGTTACCTTAAGTGGATTTTTGCATCTTTTTTTATCAGGGGAGGAAGTTTCTGAGTTCTTAAATAAAGTAAAACAGTGAATTGCTTTTGTGGTTTCACTACAAGCACCAGCACACAAAGACCAAAAAATCTTGAGACCTAGTAACAATAGGAAAACCACAGTATGACTGTACTAAGTAAGATAAACAAGAGAGAAATATCTGCAAGCACTGACCGAGGTAAAGACTTCAGTGGTCTGCTGGATGGTGGCGATCTTTGTCCATCCCCACTTCTGGAAGAGCCGCACACGTGTGGGATTATGCAGAGTTGCTGACGGGTGCGTACGGAAGAAAGTGGGAAAGCGCTGGCGGTTGGATAAAGCTGGAGAACTAGAGCCGTATGAAAACTTCAGAGAGACAGCGAGAGAAAGAGACGGTAGGTAAAAAGGTAGAAGGATAGAGAAAGCACATTGAAAAGATTTACTCAGCTATATGGTTGACCTTATTTGATGCCCCTGAAAAGAACGCAACACAAAGAAAAAGCAGAGCAAAAATATGAGTACGATTTTTGCACACACTGTAAGAAGGGTAAATGTCAACCCAGGGAAGCCAGAAGCTTTGAGCAAACCTGAATAAACAAGCCAATCTGTTTCTTCATCCAGTGTTGACGCGTCAATACTTAGAAACGCACAGCGGAGGAACGATATCCAGTTTATGCTTCAGCCTTTTAGAACTATTTCAAGCAATAAACCAGGTTGCTTGATGAAGAAGAAGCGTGCTTTATTGTATTGAATGTGTACTTCAAATCTTAAAAGTACTTGCAGATCAAATAACATTAAAGAAATAAAAGGAAAGTAAATATTTAGGCTACTCATTATATTTTAATAACATTTCGTCATGCTTTAAAGTTCATTTCATTTTCACACTTCATTTGATGTGTTGACTAACAATATTAAGTCACATAATTATTATTTTAACTATAGTGTGTTATTCAGTATTGAATTTAAAGTTAATATATTTGAACCCTCTGGTGCTCCTTTTTTAGTTCAATGAAATGAATATACTATAATTTAGTTTGATAATGTTTTTTATCTAAAGTCTCCCTGTAGTCAATAATTTTATCCCTTAAAACTAATCTTTGATCACCAAAAATTACATATTTAAATGTTTTTTCCTTAAAAAAAAAAAAAAAAAAACGTCATGCCTTAAAATTGCTTGAATGTAACTACACCCTTGCCTTATTTAGTATACGCGATTCTATGAATATGCAAATTAGCCCCGCCTCCACTCACTCACACCAGCTCAGAGATCCACTCGTTGGCGCGATTGGTTACAAGGTAGTTAGTATGAATTTGCACATGGTTTGTCTTAAAGCATATTAAAAACACCGCATAAACACATAAACAACATTGAAAACTTGATTTTCACCACAGGGGAACTTTAATATTTTGTATTTTTAGGGGATTTTGTGTTATTAAATTAAATTTATGTGCTTGTTATTATCAATTTTTTACATTTGAGCATATACCTGAAAATGAAATTTAAAACTTAAAACGTCTTAAATTTCGAATGCTTTGGGAGTACAGACTTAAGTTTGGTCTCTTTTTAAAGAAGACACTTGGCAGATTATTCCACAAAAAAAAAAAAGACATTAAAAAAGTTAAATTAAAAAACGTTATAGAAATGTAAGTTTATTTTTAGGAGAAATTCACAAAAATACTATTTAATTTTTTCATATGAAATATATATTTTCCAAACCATGTTTTACTCTAAAAGCCATAAATCTTAACAATTTGTGTCTAAATCTGAGGTTGATATCTCAAAAAATGCAAATCTTGATGACATTTTTAGGAAATTTGTTTCCCATTCATTTCGAATGCATTCATTTTTGACAGCGAGGAGAAAAAGTGTGACTATTTTTTCAGGACCATTAACCTTTTCGAATCGTGTGTGTGTGTGTGTGTGTGTGTGTGTGTGTGTGTGTGTACACAGCAATAGCAATAGCCAAAACCTTGACCCAGTTTCATACCATTCCGATGAAGTAAAAAATGCTAAAAAACCAAATCCAAAACCAAAAGAGAGCACCGAAGAGCACCAGAGGGTTAAATGTACTATATTTTCAATTTTATCATTAAAAATGAATGTTTCAATTATATTTAAATACATGACATATAAAATTCAATAGAAATTGCATTAAATTCTATTTTAGTTTACCAAAAATGCTGCATCACACGATGCACTTAAATTGTACTAGCACTCTAAATCCAGCTAATTGCAAATAATATTTTATTATTATTAAAATAAAATCCATTAAAGTGGCAGAAAACATTACATTTAGTTTGCACTTAAGTATATTCTTTTAAAGTATACTATTTCTGTAATAATAAGTACTCGTTTTAAAAGCATGCTAAGGTGTACCATACTTCTTTTTCACAAGGATTGATTTGTCTAAACTGTCACATATAAACACAGTTATTCATTTTTCTCTTTCGTAATCTACTTGAGTACAAACCCACTTGAAGACTGAAGCCTTTCAGAAGGTTTCCTTGGAGAGTTGATTTGTTCAACGTAAACTCACAACTCACTTTTCCAACTTTTTCTAAATTGCAACTGCAAACTCAACTTTTTCACACAATTAAACTTGAGAACAAAGTCAGAGTAGAGAACATTACTTTGCAAATTCCTGCAAACCTCGGCGGATGCCAGATGATTGAAAAAGAATAATTGGAAAAATTAATTACTAAGCTTATCTAGAGTATTTTCATTCTCTTTTTTCACTTTCACACTCTCATTCGGTTCTCTGACATCCTCGAGAGCCTCTTTTGACAGTTTTAATTTGTCAGCTTTTTCAAGAGTGTCAACAAACTACAGAAAGCCAATGAGATCACAAGTCCAAATTCTTTTTGTTCCTTGACCCAGAAATAACAGAACTCCTTGTTTTGTGTGCCACATTTGCTCATCCAAATCTCGAATCGAGTTGCAGTTAAAGCTGTAAAACGACTGTTTTATCATTTTACCGTTTAGTTTAACCAGTAATGACAATAAACCAGCCTCCCAATACGAACCTCTGTAATGTTCTACAGTGAAATCCAGGTGTATGGAGAAAACGATGATCAACAATACAGATATAAAGAGTTTAGACACATAGCAAACACACCACTATAAGGTTCCACATGCGCGCCGCCTCAGCCACAAGCGTGGAAACGGAGCTGCAGCCCGGCATCAAGACGATCTTTATGGGCTCTGTGTACAGCAAGTCATACAGCAGTTTAGTGGCCTCTCCTGGATCACACTGAAGGAAAGAGGAAAAGTCATAATTAGTCTACTGCCTTTGAAAAAAGTTCGCTTCATTTGAGCGTGTCATAATCGTTAAAGCCCCAATGGAATCAGCACAGAAACACGGTATCTCATTACCCAGAAAAACGATCTTGGACTGCAGTGAAGCTGTAACCAAACACCTCTCGTGCTGCAGTTCACTGTGTCAAATACAACAGGACGTGATTCACAAATGAGGGGGTGACTGCTCGAACGCAGCAGATGCAGTCACACTGAAATGATGCCCTTGGTAACAATCAGCAGAAACACTTCATTAGGAGTGTCATGAACGGTTTTATTTCCGTTCAAGTTAGAAATAAATGGCATGGTGCTGGCCTCAAAAACAATGGCTGTCAGAAAGGAACCACTTTGGATCCAGGAGAAGATTAGATTAGAGAGAGTTTACTGTCATTCCAAACCGAAAGTAACTCACTCCCACTAAAGTTTACTCTGAATAAAAGTTTGCTAAGAGGTATTTCCTACTAAATCAAGGCAGTATTTGACTATGGTCAAGTGTATCCATAGCAGACTGGTGGGAGTGGCCTTGGACGGCAACATGCGCAGTGCATTATGGGTGTTTTCCTCCCTTTTTTGGCAAAAGAGAAGACAACAGCCTTTTTTTCTCTCTGTTTTTTCAGTCACACTTTAGTTTATGGTCCAATTCTCACTATTAACTAACTATTAACTATGACTTTTGCCTCAATAAACTCCTAATTACTGCTTATTAATAGTTTAGTAGTTGTTGAGTTTAGGGACTTTCATTTATCTTCAGAACACAAATAAAGATATTTGAATGTCCCTCTATTTAAAGTCTAGTTACCTAAAACTCAGATGCTGCAAAACGTTCATTTTAAAAACCCATATGAATCGAGCGGTTTAATCCAAGTCTTCTTAATGAAGAGACATGATGGCTTTATATGATGAACAGATTTAATTCAGGCTTTTATTCACATATAAACAGTGATCATCGAACGTACACAGAGCTCAACCGTACTTGTGTGCAGTCT